>NW_010430696.1:25019-63406 GCF_000710305.1 Buceros rhinoceros silvestris
TTTGTAGCCCAGATTCTACAGTAAACTGCATGTTCACTAATCAAAACTATTCTGTTACCTGAACTATGGTTTTTCCTACTAAAGTTCTAATCAAATGTGCAGTTTAATGAACTATTTTATCAAGCTTTGACTGGGGATTTTTTACTGCAAAGGTTTTATAGCAAAAGTAGTATGTAGTATTTTATGCAGTACTATATAGAACATCTATGTGTTTACTGAGGAAACACAAAGTGCTCACGTATTTACTATGCGATACAGAACTAGCAAAAATAAAATGCAAGAGCTCTCTGCATGGAAAGGAATCCGTGTTACCATTTCTATTTACAACTGGGTAGAACAGTTTGACTTGAAACAGCTGGGATTATCTAATTGATTCAAATGCGCATTCAACTTGTTCTCTAGATCATTGAGTTGATTGCGTTAAGGAGTTTCTTATGGAAGATGATGGGTATGGTTTTATTCCCTTGGGTTCTAGTATTGTGTAATGATGATAAAATTGTCACCAGGAAAATGAAGTGTTTAAGACAACCTTTCACCTCTGACGGTGAAACAGCAGCTTTGTGAAAAAGCCTATGTTCCTCCTCTCCCAGATGAGCTAGATAGTTTGATTTACAGAGAACAAGAGGAATGTTGAAGGTTTATAGGCCTATTCAGTGTCATAATAAAAAAAATTTTAATACAGATGAAACTTGCTAAACAGAACACTTTAGCAAATTCTGAGGTAGACAACTTAATAGCCAAAATCGCTTTCCTTTAAAATCACAAGAGCTTTCCTCCTCTTTGAACTTGTGCCTCCTTCTTTTGGTGTGTTAAATGGCTTATCTCCCAAGCTGTCCTGGAAAAATCTCTGGTTGCAGGACAGTGAAGCAATGTGTCTGTTATTTACAATATAATAAAACCTATCTTTGGACACTACGAAGCTAAGATTGAAATTTATTTTTATAATTCCTTAATTGATTAAAAAATATTATAGATTTCAAAAAATACATTACTGAAGATGAATGCATACAGAATCTGTAATTTCCAGTAAGAGGCACTGGTGACTACACACACAGACACAGAACCATTTATCTACCAAACAGCCATCATGTTTTGATTACCTGTGGGTATTTAGTGAATATTTCTGTGACTAATCCACTTTTCATTTTCACCCTTCATGTAACTCTTTAAACTTCATACATGCTTGGAGACCTACTTTTTATGGTATCTCCAATAGGCAGAACCTGGTCTTTTGAGGAGTCTCTAAGCTAATTTCTATTTTAAGCCATTACAATTCAGTGGCAGTAGTAACTTAGGAGGCCAGAGATCACTTGCTGCAAGCTCCACTGCTACTGAACTCATGCCAGTCATGAGTACTACAGATGTTTATTCTATCAGCAGATGGAAACTTCATGGGTCATTTTTCCTCCTTCCCAAGAGTAAGCGTCAGTTTATTTGAGACTTGAAAACTTGCTTTCTTGTCACCAGGTCAAAACCCTGACTTAATCAGTAACAGCAGCATTTCAGGTTAGACATTAGGGAATCTTTTGATACATTAGTTGCTGACTCAAGCATATGTCCATGAACACCAGGGAAAGACTCCTTTCTCCTTTGAGACTCAGATTCCATCTTGCATGTTAGATATCAAGGCTACGCAAAGTACAGTTATTTTCAGCAGATATCATGTCATTTTTACCTTTGGGAAAAGTTTTAATGGTCCACAGAGGAGCCATCAGAAGGAAAATAAATTGACTCTAACATATTCCTGTGCTACGTAAGGTGAAACACAAACAACTCCACACTAACATATTTCAAAATGTATAAGGCACCCATTAAATACACTCAGTAGAAGCATAAAAGCGTTGCTCCTGTAGTTCATCAGGACAGCATTAAAATAAGACAAGCATGTTTTAGAGACAAGTTGGTGTTTTTCCTAATCTACAAGATCAGGAACCTGATAGAAATTGTGGCTCAGGGTTCAGAGGTCAGATGACTGGACAGTTGACTGTAGCTTTATTTTGCCTAGTTACAGCTCAGAAATCTTCCCTTATTGAAGAGGCACCAGACTCCACTGAACATAGTGAGTGCAGTGCTACTTGTCACATTTACTGATATCTCCTACTGAATCCTGTACTGGAAAGAAGAAACAGAGGTTTTAAGGTCCACTCCCTCTGCTTTTCAGACTGCTCTGGAATTGAAAATACTAAAATTAGTATTTGTTAACATGTCTCCACAGTCTACTTGGAGCAGCCAGTTGTCTATATGCTCATATGCACCATAGTTTCTCTCCAAATTAATTATAACAATTTTTTTCACTAAAATCACTTACAACACCACCTCATAATTGACAGCTTTATTTTTCTGATCTGAAAGGGCAATGAAGTTAAATTTAATCATGTCTGACTTCATTTGACTCTATAAAATGACAAACTATTAGAACAACTAAGTAAAACACAAAGCCAGCCCTGCACTCTCTGCCAGCTTGCAAGTTCCAGTTTTGATTGTTGCTGCCTTAACTGCATTTTCCTAGGGCACAATGAAGTCATTACCATCTCTAATCCTGTTATAATCCTGAAAGCACTGGCCTGTGCAAACAAGATCCTTTGGAATGAAACCAAAGTTGATTCCACATTTTCACCCTCTAACAGAAAAGCTGTATTTAGTTATGTTACTGTGCTGCAGATTTGCTATCTGATCTCAGGGCCTGAATGACAGCACAGTTTTATTCCAGTCATCTGGATTTGGTGGGCATGTGATCTTTTGAAAGTGTCTAGAAACAGTGCCTGTTTCTAGAGGCATTTTATTATTGTCCCTGCCACTTGCCTGCTGTTGGATCTTGGAAAAAGTTACTCCCTCTATCTATACTTCTTTTTCCCCGTGGAATATCATCACTAATCAGCACAGAACTTTGGGATCCTGCAGGTCATTGGCCAGGGGTGAAACTGTATTATTGTTATTACTATAAAGTCATATATATATATAACTGTGTGCCTGGTGCTTTCCTAAGTTGTCCACGTAACCTATGTCTTGTGATTACAAGTATTGTAACTTCCTGAAATACAGCTGAGAAATAAACTTGAGCCCAGTCTTAAGCCTTTAATGTCCAACTGATTAAAAAGGCAGTACTTATACAAAGCAGCATTCCTTAGGAGAAAAGTTTTATAGGACCAGGCTTTGGTTGTAAGGAATAAAATGCTGAAAATGAGGTTTTAATTCTTCATGCAGTTCATGGCTACTTATAAATACACATGTATATAAAAACCCCAACATTTCTGAGAATGAACTGTACAGATGCCTAGAGGATGTTTCAGCTCTGCAGTTCAATGCCAGTTATACATTCATCTTACCTAAAAATTGCAATAAATGTATACAGCTGGGTTGTTGACATGCAGATTGTCAGCAACTGCGTTTCAAAGTATTCCTTGAGAAATATTTTAGGACAGTTATTGTATGTGTTCTTACTTTAACTCTGTCCTGTATTTAACAATGGAATACAGTATCACTTTCAAATATGTGAAGTCTAATCGTTTGCCTTTAGATAACCTTATTCATTACAATTTCAATGAAAAAATTCATTATTTTTGGATAATTTTCCTTACATTATTTGTTTTCAGAACACTGGGTTACAGGGCATATTCTTCTTTTGTGTCTTTGAATTGTTCTTGAATAAATTGAATTCCATTTTACTTCAGACTCCATAAAACTTGCAACAGCTGATGCTCCAGTCTGAAGACAAAGGTACCAACAATCCTCAGATGATCTATTTCAGAGGGCACTTAAGACAACACATCTATCAGAACTGAACACAAAGGCATGATAAGTGATACTATCTGGAATCATACTCAGATCCTACAGAATACAGTGGAACAGATGAACAAAGGGAGATGACATTTTTCCCCATTTGTCTCATCTCAGTGCATAAACAGAGTTCTAGTTCTTGTATTTCTGCTCAAACTATGGAAAAGTTAATTAGGGAATTCCAGAATCATTATTTTTTAGTTTTAACATTTAGAGAATCCCTTGTATCAATATACACTTTTTATTACACATTACGTAATTAAGAGAAGAGTGGTTTTTATTACAGTTTCTAAAATTCTACCAAATAAGCTTCTGTAGAGTTTTGCGTCAGGAAACTTTGAGATCTCTGCAGATTTTGGGTAATCAGAAAGGTCTTGGAGAGCTTTGCTGGCCCGTGGAATAAAATATCAAAATAAACACTGAAAAAAAAGACTACTGTGTAAGTTACTTTAAGAATTATATTAAAAAGCAAAAAGACAGACAACACCAACTTAAAGAAATTGGGAAATCACATGAGAGAAAAAAGTAGATATTAGGTGGTTACCCTAACTTCTAAATAACTTAACCCTCCTGCTTTATATGGAGGAGCAGCTCAGAAACACAGCAAGAGAGAAACCAAAGACCAGGTGATGATTCTTCATTCCAGCACTGTACTGGGTATTACATATTACAAAGATTCATCAGTAAGGAGCAGTCTCCAAGCCTGGAGAGAAAATCAGCCTGTGAAATTGTGAAGAATATGAAGATTCTCTCTGGGGTCTAGCAGACGTTGATATCCACTGTCTTAATACCCTCATTACTTCAAGTACATTTAAGACAGTGTATACACAAGCAGTAAAGTGTAGTAGTCAAAAACATAGAGAATTGATTGACCTTTAAGTACAAGAAAATAGAAGTTAAAAAGAAAAGAGTAAAACTGCCTTCAATCAGTGCTTTCCCACTGGAATCAAATCACATATGAATGAAGGCTGATAGTAATCATTATAAATCAGAGCTAGAAATTTTAGAAAAGAAAGCAAAAAGACGTGGAAAGAAGTCTATGGCTAGCAGAATCAGTGAGTATAAAGTATGTTTTTTTGCATATATCAGGAACAAAATAGTTCTAGTAATAACTGATCTACAACTAAAAGCAAATAATAGAAATAAAAATGAAATGTACATATCTGTGTCACAGGACAAAAATGAAATATTTTCTATTCAGTAAAAGAGATGGAGTATGTTTAAAAATTTTACTCAAATTTGCCATTAGCAGCAGATCCATTTCTAATGTAAAGGGAAAAAAGTCCAAACTACAAAAAAATTTAAAATTGGTTTGCAAAGGACAGCTCTGAAGTCATAAGACTGGTTGAAACAGCTATTTGAATCATGGATATTGTCCTAGATGGTGAAATCTCTCTGTCACTGGAAATCTGAACAGCAAGATGCAAGGTCTTCCTCCACCTACATGCTGTAGTTGCTAAGAGAATTCAGTCATTGAAGTCTTATTTGTATTATCCAGAAACTGAGAATAGATGATTAATTTGTCTCTTCTTTTTGAAATTAATTAATCTGAGAGGAACATTTGTAACATTTTGTAGCAGAACCAGAAGCCCAAGCTATGAATCAAACCCCCATGTGAACAAAATCTAAGGCTATCGCATTCGTGTACATGAACATACCAACAATATACCAACACATACCAACAAGAACTTTTAGGCAATTTGAGATCAAACTCGTTAGCCTGGAACTTTATTTTTAGGTCTACCTTGATTATGAAGAATTCTGAATGTCAAAAATGTAATAGCAGCTCATGGTGAAAAATCAAATGTGCCTTTTCTCCTCTGAGAGTTGCTTTTAGAAGTCATGAGTCTACCTTAGATCCACCCTGATATGATTAAAATGACTTGCAGGAAATAGCGCAGTGATACGACAGCAAAACAAAACCGATAATGAATGATGACACCCCCAGGAAAACACTGCCAGTACAAAGAGAGGCAGGTGATTTACAGGATTTCAGTGGCTCATTTACTTTGATTGGAATATCAATTTATCAGTGTGGCAAAAACAAATTTGCCTCTCAAAAGAGTTGAGAGAAAACATTCTATCTTTCTTTTTAAATTAAAGAGTGTAGAAATTCAAGGCAATACAAATACTGTGAAATAAATGTACTCTGGCAAATTAGATAGCAGCTGTTTGTTCACCTATGAGCTATGAATGAAAAAAAATCTATATGTCCACGGTCAAACTGAAAATAAAAGGCCCGCACTGAGGACATGATATCTCAGCGCTCCCCTAAAATAGCACCCAGACTGTAGAGATGAAAAGGAAAGATTAGGCAATGGGTAAAACTTGTGAATTATTTCACTCATCACATTAATTTTTTTCACAAAGAGGTTACTAGCTTTTGCAGCATTTGAGAAACATGTACATACAAACAGGCATTTGTACACAGCACAGCAAGGGACTCCAGCTAAAACTCTGACCTGTTTGTGGATGGGGTTTGCTTTTCTTGCTATTTGCTCTCCTGCCACTTCTTACTTTTCCCACTTATTTATTAGAACCAGCATTTACAAGTATGAAGGAAACAGGTACATGACAACATGGCTGGGAAGTCATTACATTGACAGCAATGTCTTTAGACACATAAGAAAAATTAAGGCTTTTCTTAAACATTTGCCCTTTCTTATAGGAATTAATTGTTGCAGTATCCACAGCCTGAAGGGGACTACTAATTTCTAGTTTGAAAAAGTAGATGACCGTATTTCATGTATCTGAAATGAATTTATTAAGTTTACTGCTACCACAGTTTTGTAAAGGGTTTTAATTCCCAAGTGAAGAAAAACTCACTCTACACTAAAATAAAAAAAATTATGGGACATGCCAAATCATTAAGCTTTTCCTTTTCTATACAATTTCCTCAATTTATTCTTAGTGTACAGTGCTGGTAAACTAAATGATTGCCAACACTACTTGGAAACTCCACCTGCAAATCATCTCAATGCTGAAGATCTGCAAGAGCTCCTAAGAGGCCCTGTAACTCTGTATGGGCTCAAGAAACACATATTTTAAACTTTCAGAAGCTCTACTGACTACCATCCTGGAAGTCTGGTTTTCTTGAAGGCTTATATCATATTGGGAGCACATGGAGCTGGGCTTGGGATGGCAAAAAATGAGGATGAACAAGACACTTTTGTGTTCTAGAAAGTGTGAATAATACTCTGTTAGCTACTGATAGAAGTTCAGATGGGAAAGAGGTTTTATCAAAGTTATTGATAGAAATGTCAGATCCTGGGGGAGGCTGAGCATCTGCTGGTCATCCCCAGGGACTAAAGATAACATTTCTCTGTTTATAATCAAATGTGTAACAAAATTCCTGTGCTCTCCCAAAGGATTGTGTTTTCTTTCTTAAATAATACTTGTAATATTAGCTGAAGATGCTGTAACAGCGAAAAGTATTACAGCACCATCTCACATTCTTGCTTGGAAACCATGTTCGACAGCCTTCACATTCCAGTATCTCAGCACTTTATCTGTGCTGTTATTGACGCTACCTGCCCAAGTAGGCAGATTTCTTCACCTATAAGAGAAGGTGTTTTGGGATTGCTGTTTTTTCATTTTGGTGACAGATGGTAGGAGCTCTGAGAATAATCCAGATCTCACTATTTGGTGTGGTACTTATAAATTGTGTCCAGAAAGAAAAAAATTCTTGGTTATCTTTAGCTGTAATCAAAAGCTAAAAGCATTCTTACATTACAGTGACTCTCCAAAAAACCCAAAACAAACCCACAAAGTTGAGTCAGAGCTTAACTGCCACTTTATTTTACTTATTCTTATTTTATCTATATTTTTGGGTGATTGCCTGAATCTAAATTAAGTGATACCACGTCACTAGGATCCAACGCTAATCACCCCAACCTCAAAATAAGTTACTTGTCACGAGAAAGGGGTGTGGTATATGCTGAAGGGTGATGTACACAATACTATTTTAAGATGGGATGTTTTGCACAGGGGCAGCATAAGAAATTCCACAGAAGAGGTTACAGGCACCACTGTCCAACAGGAATCACAGCACAACACTTAAGGTAGTGTATGAATTTTAGCAGGTCAGATACAGCTCGTAATCCATGCAGCACCTGGCTCTACTTTACCCCAACATTAGAGAGAAAGTAAATAAACATGGTCTTGGAGGGGAGAAGTGTGACAATTTTGTATACATGTAAACATCTCCCTAGGTGCAGAGATCATTTAATTGTCAGCTTGTCATTTTGGAGTCTTTACGTGTTGCAACAGGTCATTCCTTCCCAGTATGCATTTTTTCTTAAGTTCTCATCATGGCAAGGGAAAATTTATCTCTTCCTGCTTATCAGTGAGATCCAAATTCTATTCAGCATCACACTTATATTTTTAACCAAATGTGATGCTATAATAAGGCACTGACAGGGCAGCACGCTCTGCATACCAATGGCCACATTTCAATGCAGTCTCACTTGCCCAGAGGAACTGAGGCTTCTTCAAAAACAGCAATGCAAATTATTGCATTTGCTGTTGGGTCACAGAAATGTACAAGGAAAACAAAGCTCTTTTCCTCAGCCTTTGCAAAACTATAAGCATGCTACCTGAATTTTATTTCAGATGCCACACACACAGGTGCCAGATGATCTTTTTTCTGACAGATTCCTGAGCTGAATGTGCCCTTCTCATCCTGTATTTAAATAGAGGAGAATATTCTTAAGTCATGAAAGAAATAAACCTTTGTTTTAACTCAGTTCAATGCTGACAGTTGGGATAGCTGACTTGCTGCTTTTGTTCACTTGTCCCAATAACCTGTCTGTACAACAGCCTAACTTTCCACTGACTTTAGATAGATTTAAAAATTAACACAAGGCAAACATGATGGTATCTGTATGAACAACTAATCTGTCAAGAAGAAACTCAGGCTCAGATGCCCAAGGTCACATCCAATAAGACAAAAGTTAAGCTCAGTTGTGAAATAATGCCATGAAGTCAATGCAACTAGTCAGGCACCTGAGACAGCCCATGCTTCTCTGCTCTGCTGGATGCCTCACCCGCGCCAGCATAGGACCTAGCACAGATGTCTGTCTAGACATCTGACTAATGAAAAACAAATCCAGCCCTTCTTTTCCCATTTAAACACAAATGCTTTCTGTCAGAGGAGCAAGGAAGTTACAGTAAGGGGTGTTCTTATTTGCAGAAAGCAGAGTGGAGGCTGTTGTGTCTCCTAGCTTAGCATTTTTTCTTCATATTCAAGATCTGGATGCTGGACAATGCAGAGGACAGCATAACCTTTGTATTTTTTTAAAAAAACCTTGGTTTTACAGCTACAGAAAGGAATATTAATAGGCAAGATGCTTATTGAAATGGAATCCCTTTAGAACCAGTGACAGGTACTCCTAAATATGTCTATGAAACAAAATAATAAGGAGCTTTGAGGCTGTCATATTTTACCCAATAAAGTAACAATTTATCTGAAAAAGCCTTTGCGTTAAATGTGGCAAAATGATCTTTTAAGTTCAACCAAAACCACTTTTTTTCCAATGGCAGCCCAGTGCTACATTTGCAGGGTGGGAGGTTAAATGTAAATGACTCATTTCAGCTCAGATACAGGCATGTTGTTTACAGGCAGAATCAACAAAGCTATCCTAATAAGACTCCAGGGTGTAAATTAGAAATAAGAAGAAATATTTCCCAATTAAAATTTTCCTAAAGGTTGAGAGCTTGAAGTCATTACACATTGTGGTCAGATCTGGATGCCAAACCAAAATTCCCAAACTCTTCAGTTGTGATGAGACTAAGACAGAACAACAGAGGGAGTTCATTCAGAGCCAGACAGACTATAGGCCATCTGTTCTAATAATAGGTATGTGTCTAGACTTCAGGCCAAGTTCTAAGGAACTACTATTACTGAAATCAGTGAGAACTCTGCCAAGGAAAAAGAGTAAGCAAGGTACTTCAGTATTTGCTAATAATATATTAAACATTGCACACAGTAAAAATGCACAAAAAGGCATCAAATGAATCCCTTTCTAAGGACAATTCACTATTTCTGATTGACTTAGTATGTGCCAAGCAATGCAGATTTGGGTCTTGCTCCCACGTGTACTATTTTGTTTGAAAAACATGTAAGATTTATGAGTAAAGCAAAATCTCAGTCTATCTAGAGATGACTGTTTTAATCTCGGCAAATTCTGACAGTCATCTACAGAGTCTGGGCTGGGTTTAAGAGTGCAGGATTTCTTGCCTGACTCATTGACATGAGCACAAACTCAGGACCTGCTCCTGCAAGGACTGGATGCCCACCAAAATTACCTTTGTCTGAGGCCATACTGGACCTGCTTCTTATATAGGGTAACTATTTGTGTAGTGGCACATAATGAAGAACATGGAATGAGTTTCTGTATTTTGTATTTTTCCTATTCTGAGAGTGCAAAGACTCGCAGATTTTTTGAACTGCACTAGAACATTTACTCCAATTTCTACAAAAGCCTTCTGATATGTTCAGGAATTACCAAAAGTTTTCATTAAATTGAATACTGTAGAAGAATAATGGCTTAATTTTTAAATTGCTGTGGCTATGTCTATATGGACAGCTTTTTTTCCTGTCAAACTCAAATGTACCTCAACATGGCTAAAGTCCTCTATCTCACTGAAAACTGAGCAGCCAGCCTTGAGCTCTATCCATTCAGAAATAAGACAAGTGCTCTGGACCAGAATGCTGGCAGTTCCCCTCATGCCAACTGGACATAAGAGGAATCAGGAGTCAATTCCTAACAGAACCATCTTCTATACTTGTATTTTCATCAGCATTAGTAGTTTAAGCCAAAGTTGTTCTAACACAACTATCCTACTATCATTCCACCTTTACCGAGCATTTACAACTTCTTAAAGTGAGTTGTTTCCAACTTCTTTAAACTTCCCAGTTATCCTGATTTTTTTCTACTTCCTTTCAGTCTGTCTGTCGTTCACTTTACATATATGCAAGCAACTGTTTTTCCGCATACCCTTCTTTAAAGAAAATCTTAAAGATTTAGAGGTTACATCATCATAAAACTCTGCTTTCCCAGTTGACAAATAGCTCATTGTTCATTCTTATTAAACCAACATGTAAATATGTAAAGTGTGACCAGGGAAACTGGAAACTTGCTGCCATCATAAATCTCCTTGAGTGCCCACTGGAGGCAGAGCATGATCTTTTGACACTGTTATGCTCCTAATGACTACCGTGAGCACAACAAAAACCCCAAAGAATTAAGAAATAGGAAAGAAGAATGCGTTTTATGCTAATGTTGTAAAAAAACCCAACAACCTTAGGACTTATAATTTCATGGATTCATGAAATTCAGGAAAGCTGAGGGAGAGAAATAGCCTGGAAATCCCTTTTATGATTATTATTGAAGATGATGTTGCTTGGTTTGGCTCCCTGTAAGTTACCGGAGAAATTCTTATTCCCTTGGTGCTTTTTGTCCCACTCCCTCTTCTTCCCTTTCTGTCAGTCAGCAGCTTTGTTTACTTTTATTTGTATTCAAACAAATATCCTCAGTGTCTACTGAAGGATTTCAACTGATTTCAGCATGCCTTGGAGAAAGTTAGAAGCTTTGCCAACAGTTTATCTGCAGCCTGCCTTTGTAACTTCATGCTTTCCAGGCCTGATCGAGACTGCACTGAAATGCAGGGATCCATTTCATTATACTTCTCTCCCTCAGTAGCTTTAGAGATGACTAAATGATGAGCAAAGTCTGGGCAATCCCTGAGCTCCGCAGACACTTGGGACCACAGTTTATCAGTCAAAGCATAGCACTATCATATCTTCAAAGAAAATACAGGCAGGTTTTTTTTTCATCAGAAGACACCCAAGACCAGCACCTTTCATTAAAAAACCATTTAAAATATATTGTAAAAGGAAATTGGAAAAGCAACTAAAATGGTACATCAAAAGAGAATAACCCTTCAAAACAAAGTCCTTATTGCAATTCAGAAGCAATATTAGGCAAAGCCTGTTTGTACTGTGTCAGAGTCTTCGTCAGCAAATTTGACTTATAACAATACTCATTTACTAGATTAATTCCCCCTCCAGGACTCCCGTTCTCGGCAGGCCCCGGCTGCCCCGTGCCCGGATCTGTGATGTCCGGAGGTAGAGCAGCGACTCTTTCACGGGCACCCCCTTGCCGTGGGGAAGGAGCTTGCGTGCCCTTGTGAGGTTGAGAGCTGTGCTGGTGGTGGCATGTGCCTCCGGTGGGGTGTCCCGGGCCAGACAGGTCTCAACTGAAGGGTCAGACAAAGTGTGTCCAGGGGCAGGATGGGCTCACTAGCCTTCAGGCAGCCATCCTAGGAGAAGGACAACTCTGACTCCAAACCCGGGCAGATGGAGCTCGTTTAGCCTTGTAAGGCTCATCCATCTAAGAGAAGGACACTCTAACCAAACCTAAGACCTGAGGACTTTGCTGTCACCATCCAAGCTCACTAGGCCCTGGCAGATGAACCTCAGGTGTAAAGGGTGGAGCCAGTTCTGCACACACTGGTGCCTCACCTAAAAAACCCACCGCGCTGGCCCGAAGGGTGCACTCATCGCTTGCAGTGAGCGTGGGAAAAGCCCTTCCCAGATCTTCATTCGCGAAGCCAAGCCATGATGGTGATGATGAGATTAATTTATTCACATTGTGACTTAGCAGGTCTGTAAATATCCATGCAAAGATTAGAAGTATGGAACCTAGTCATATGCCATTAATATAAGCTGTAGTTATAAAAACAAATCTGACAAACTACATTATACAGAACATATTTTAAGGTTCATTCTTATTTTGCTACTCTAAATCCAAAATTATATATTTTAAATTCTAATTTAAAGTCTTGACCAAATGGTCCAGATTCCATTATGCTTGGCAATGAATTAGTATGAGAATAGAAAATAGCATGCTTCCAAATTTGCACTTGAAACAGCACTAGACTTGATTGAAATGGGCAATTTGACCGATTTTTAAATATAACATCAGTAATTTATTATATTTTTAAAATACCGTAATGTTTAAAAATATACTCTTCTTGTAATAGTAGTACTCTTGTACTCTATTGTGGCTGCCATTAAAGCTTCAAACATTGGAAAAGTATCCCACAGGAAAATAAATGACTAAGATAAAACACCATGAGCTTCTCCCATCCACCTTGTTATCTTTAATTGTAATTCATGTTATCGCTAAAACATACCCATATTTATGTGTTTAAAATAGCAAAATTAAGGTTTTTGATGAATTTACCCAGAACATTTTAATTCTGCAAACATGTTACTTTATTGTGATATACATACCAAAACCACATATATAAAGGGCTGTGGATGCAAAAATGGCAAAGGTGCTAAAAATGACAAATTCCTGTTGATTGCTGTTATTTTGGTAAACTAAACTGTAAAGGCAGTAGAAGGCTGAGATAAGTAGAAAAAGGAAAATGAAAATATATTCTTATCTCCTATGCATTAGTAAATTTAGCATCTTTAAGAGTTCATTTACAGCAGATTTGGACCCTAGTAGGGCAGTTACAAACTCAGATATAGCAGAAGAACCACTTTAGACACTGCAGGAGCCTTTAATATTGGAAGAAAATGTGAAGAAATATGGCAAAGAGAGTAATTGCCTCCAATAACTTTGGCATACAGAGACTTGGTCTACTTTTCTGTTTAGCATATGGTCTCTGCACAAATCCAAGGGATTTTAAACCAGGCTCTGGGGACTGAGAGTCAACCCTGCTTGGATGAGAAGTAACTGGTTCTGCTGAATGAATTGGAGGAATAACTCTACAGCAAACAGGTGGAGATTGCCTTCAAGAGGATAGGCTTCACTCAATATTGCCACCTTGATTATACCACAGCTTCCAAATACAAACCACCTACAGCTCGCCCTCAGCTGGCAGAAAGATAGGATTCACAGACAGAATACAAATAAATTGGATACCACTTACAGGCTTGAAAGCTGTCAGGAGCAGTGAGTCGAAAGGCAAATCCCACTGTAAGTGATGGCAGAGCATAGAAAATGTAAGAGAGAGAACTCTATAATAGCAGAAAGAGAAAAGATGCCATGTTTGAGTAATCAAGTACCAAACCTCTTCACAGAATTCAAGTAAATACTTCAAAACGAGACACATTAAACAGTGCTCCATTTGAAAATCCCTCTCTGTTTTCTTGATAGTGTGCAATATACAAACCTAAGAGAGGAATCGGCTCTGGATTGTGGTGTAGGAAGCTTTGTCTTTGCCTGTGATTACCATTTTACCATCAAGTACCAAGAGATTAACAGCTGAGTTGAAGGTACCTTGTAACATACTTCATCTTGCATAGCTGTACTTTCTCAAATGTTCCCAAACGTCTCTTTTAATGAAACATTATTCCATGATACATTGCTATATGAAAATGTCTCATGACATAAGCTTTACATCAAAGTTTAGAATGCTGGCATTTCCCACATAATATTCAGCCTGCTGAACATTTTTACATAAACGCACACTTTTTAACCAATCAGGCATGTCTTGTTCATTTTTCAAAATATTACAGTGTATTACATCTCAAAATAAAAGCTTACACACTTGCTTTTCAGACAGGTGAGTTTCCAATTGTTAGCAGAAATAATATGGCTGCTAAAAGAGAATGAATCAAATTAGATCATTTTGGGGAGATTATTGAATTGCTTTTTATAAAACACATGAAAGCAAGTGACAGTCATATGCCTTTTGAAATAATTTTAAATGTTTTTTTTTCCAAAACACTTTTATGTGCTTCATCTGCTGCTAATCCCAGCCTGTCCTTTCTCACTGCAGTGTGAAGAGATGAGTGCAGGGGAGAATTATGTTTATGACTATGTAACAGGTCCAGCAATGCAGTGGTTAAGAGCAGAGGGAAAACAAAGTACATGGATCAAAAAATGTCAGGGATTTTGGAACAGGTTAATCCAGCCTGCTGATTGTTCTGTATAGGTGGAAAAGGATGAATTAATTACTAGACTGTATATACACTTGAAAACATAAACCCCCCCATTAATTTTTATCTTACTCCTCTAATTGCGACTGTAACTTTGAGCAGAAACAGACAGATTTCAAGCAGTAAATAAAATCAGAAAACAATGTTCCACCTCTTTAGTATAAATCACAAGTTACTTCCCATCAGTCTATAGTAAGAAAATTTTTGATACAAAGTACAAATACTGCAAGACTATTGTGCACTAGAGGGAAAAGTCAGGAAGCACCAACTACCCTGCTAAAATCTTAAGTTCCTGCAGCAGAAGGGAAATGATAGAGCTTGTCAAATGAGCGTTTTCAGAGTACAGTGCCTCTCTCTGCTGCTCCCAAGAAAGCCATACTCCCTGCTCCAAATCTGGTAGGAATTTAGTGCTGAGCATGTGGGTACCTGTCAGGGGGGCACATTTAGAGAAGCCTCAGTACTGCAGGATGGCTTGCAAATGCCACCCAACATTTTGGTTCCAGTTGTGACATCTGCAAAACTGTCTATTCAGGTACCTATAAACTATTCCAGTAATGCAATTAAACCTTGACCAAATCACACCAAAAGTGCAAGCATATTTGCACACATGTATATGTAAAGACACGAAAATACACCATTTCCCCTCCCCTCTCTGACATAAAATATTCACATATTCTGCTGACCTCTGACTCCAGTTTATCACTGCTTTTACTAACCTATATCTGAAAGTTATTTGTGAAACTTCTGGTCCAAGCACAAAGTTTATGAAAATTTTAATAAAGAAACCCAGAACTAGTTGAAGTTCTGTGGAGACAAAAAGGGTCTGCTGTACTTTTTCCTTTCGTTCCTGTCATATATTACTGGTAGATATAGACATAAAGTCCATCTTAAAAGTATGTAAGTTACTGAAGTGAAAGGCTGTCTCTGGGGATGTTTTATAGGCCTACAAAGCTGCATGATGGGAGGTTCGGTTCCTTGTAGCTGGTGGCAGTTGAACACTAGAACTCTACAGTGCTTTTTCAGCGAGAGCCACATGTGCAGATAAAGCCTGAGCTGGGTTAGGGCTGACTGCATTTGCCAGTGGGCTCTGTTTTGCTAGAACAGATTCTAGAACTACAAAACTGCAGATGAAACTGGTGGAATTGTTTGTTATATTGTAGGTCCCCATAAATATTATGAGCCTGAGGTACTGCCAGCAGAGACAGATGAGTCATCTGATAAGTTTCCAATAAATGTTTGAACTTTGAAGTGGTTTTACTCCAACCATGCTTTCACCTCTTTTGAATTTACTGCTGTGAACATTTGGAGCAATGAAATTTTGCTGGCACAAGTTTAAAAGCATATGCATGATGTTCATGGTAACTACTCCTGCTGGACCACAATATTTAGGGTTGGAAGTGCCCACAATAACAACTACATCTTCTGATAAAAGACTTGCTGTTTCATTATATTGGTCAAAATAAAGAGGGCCCATCTCAAATAATAGTTTTCTTACTGCTGACAGGTGCAACTCTGCTGTTTCTGCTTCTTCCATTGCTGTTGCCTGTAACAACTACTGACGGCAACCAAGGCTTCAGGGCTTTCTCCTGCATGCTCATTGCCTAAAACTCTTTAAAATGGGAAGAGGAAGTTAAATACGTGCTTCTCTTGGCTTTGATGCTGCATGGTCCAATCCTGTCAATGCATGTTTGGATTTTTAGCATTTTTGACATATTCTTATTTGTAAAGGAATCAGAGCTAAATAGCATGTATCTGTGGACTCAATATTGATGGTCCATTTTACTGACTTTCGTTGTGAATGGAAGCAGAGAGGTCACTAATTTGAAGACCCAGTTCTGAGATATTTTCATGTTCTCATTAAGGTGCATTGTACACAACAAGAAAGTATTAAATATCTGTATATTATGGGTATAGATCAATACCAGATGAACATGCTATTAGGCGGTAAACATAAGGACACTAACTGGTTTCCTCTTTGCTTTTTTCTTGTTTAAGAATAGATGAAGTAAAGCATTTCTCTTTGGTGGTTTGGTAGTAAGTCCAAACACAAAGAATGCAAAGTATGGCTGCCTGGAGGAGCTGTGAAAGTCCAGCTAGGCCTAGATGCCATTTCAGATTTGATGACTAATCACGCAGAAACATAATGCAAAAGAAAACATTATTAAATGTATCCTGTTCTTAATGTACTAGCAGAACATAGGAAATGGCTCAATTAAGTACCTGTGCTACAGAATGCATATTAACTGCTTCTAAAATTACACCAAGTCCCTCTTCGTTAAATTAATCTCTCCGACCATAAAAAGAGACCTTTACTTCTTTCTGCACTCCTATTAATTGCATGGCACTTCACTAGCTCTTGTTGAATTGAAGCTGGAGAATTAGGCCATAGAAAGGTCACTTTCTTTCCTGTCTGCTTGCATGCTAATTAACGAGATCTAAACAGCAGCTTATGTCTAGAAGCAGAGCGGATTAGGTGGTATGCAAGAAACATTCCAAGCTATGGAAATAGAAGCAAGACTATGTTCTAGGCTGTGACTACAACACACTGAACTTGACATCCTGTTTTATGAGCCACCTGCACAAGTGCTAGTAGGTGGTCGTTAATTAAAACAAAAAAATTCCAAGTTTATTTATGACAATCCAAAAACTGCGCATTAATTACTATGCAGAGGAAAAACCCATCCCCTTCTCTCCTGCCCCTCTAATGGTAAAGCTATAAAAAGGAATGTTTCTCCAAGTTAGGACAGCCAGCAGGAAAGCAGACCCACACTTCACTGACCCTATACTGAGTAGTTTGTAAAAAAGGGGAAAAAACCTTATGTACTGTCACAGTACACTTCTCCTGTGAGAGACTATCCACCACTCTGTAAATGAGGCTTTTACTACTCCAGTAAAGAGATTTGATCTTCAAAATACTTTACAACTCATTAAGTAGGTGACAAACATTCACAATCCAAACCCTTTCTCTAGGTTGGAAATGGACTGAACAAGACCAAACTAGAAAAAAAAATCTTCAAAGTCAGACCCAAGTATAAAACTCGAGGTATGACTTTCTTTAATGGATACTGCATATAAGCAGTCAAATCTTTATATAATCATTATGGAAAAATGTGTTTGATAGGACCAAATTGCAAAATAGCCTTTGTATGAATGAAGAGCTGCTAAGTGTAGAACCATGCTAAAATAGTGGAACTGTAATAGATTAAAAGACAAAGCAGAGGATGGGGCCAGACCTATCAGTGGTGCCCAGTGATAGGACAAGGGGCAACAGGCACAAACCAGAAGACAGGAAGTCTCATCCTAACATACACAAAACCTTATTTACTTTAAGGCTGGCAGAGCACTGGAATAGACTGTCCAGGGGTTGTGAAGTCTCTTCTTCAGGAGAGATTCAAATCCTGCCTGGTTGCCATCCTGGGCAACCTAATCTAGGAGAACCTGCTTTAGCAGGGGGTTTGGACTAGATGATCCCTAGAGGTCCCTTCCAACCCCTACCACTCTATGATTCAAGTAAGCCTTTATGTACAAGTCACTACTTTCCAATACCCAGTAAAGAGAGACTGATAGAGAGTACATAAACCTACCATGGCTCCCTCAACACAAAGTACTGGAAAATTAATCCCTTTTATTGCACCAACTATTACGAGTATTGCTTCACCATGCAAGGCAATTGCTTTCTGACCTCTGAGGTGATCTGTGTTTGCCCTGGAGCAAATGGACCAACAACTATCTAATATAAGACAGAAGAACATTCCTATTCAACTAATACATTTCTATGTAGCAAGACAAATTAAACACCACAAAATAATGGGCTCTCTTAAACCAAAACATGAAAAAAAGATAACTAATAGGAAATATTTTTTGCATACTGTGGATAAAGTGTTTAGCAAATGGCTGACTTCCTGACATTCACCCTCTGGGCTTACATACCATCAATGAAGCTGCTACAGTGGCTGTCAGTGGGTTTTCATATTTGTTCCTTCCACAGGGCAACAGTCGGTTTTAATTGGTGGAAAGGAATGGCAGTAAGTTCAGAAGCTGTAGAAGAGTTACATTTAATATTATATTTAAAAAGGAAAAGATAACCTTAACTCCAAAGCCTGTAGGGAATCTTTGCATGGAGAGCAGAACAATTTATGTATTGCAAATAAACTACAATGTACGGTTTTTTTAGATGAGGATAGGGTATGACAAGGGCACTTTTCTGCTCTGCAGATAAGCAATTTGCAAGTACGTAAACTATAAAGAAAACAAAAAATGGAAGGTATTTTTGGGATACTTTTTTCCTTATTACAATTCTGCTTTGTTTAGCCACTTCAAAAGTTTATTATAAGGCAATTAAATATCACCAGACAATCTGCATTCAGCAGTCCTGCTGTCAGCCATCACGTACAGGAATAGCTTGCTTAGCCACGGTAACTCAGTTCAAAAATGACAAAACAACACCCTCCCCAATCCCCCTCATTTTGCCACTCACCAACTCAATGAATAAATGCTTGCTACTGCTGTAAGTAGTATTTCTTTTTAAGCCCTGAAAATGCAAATGATTTTCAGAAGAAAAACAGGTTTTCCTACTGCTATCTACTTATCACAAGAAATACATATGTGGGCACATACTGAGCACACCCCTCTTCACATTTCTGAAAATTGATGTCCCAGTGGTTGGGATGCAGAAACTGGAAATATTTCTGAACAGCTGCACATATGAATTTCATGTTCTACCCATCTTACATCTACAATCTTATAGTATTCACATAGTGAATACTGACACATTTGAACAGCAGCCTCTGCACAGGGAACTTAACATGACCTGTCCCCAGTTTAGATGGCTTTAAAGAAAGTAATAATTGACTATTCTTATATGAATTTCTAGGGATGTAACTGCTTTATTAACAGAGCTTAAAGTTTTGGAACATAAGATAAAACTTTAAGGAGAAGACAAGCTACAGTTACTTTCGTAATTTCTTTTTAAAGATGACTGTGAGTGAAAAAACCACAAATTGTCACTGATGTTTTACCTACCAGTAATTTTATAGTCACATTCAATTCCCAAATTAAACCCGAAATAAAAACACTACAAGTAGGTTAATCAACATTTTCATTTCAGAGGCTTTTTTTAGCATTAATTTGTCCTGAGGCATAAATGAAATACAGACAAATCATATTAGATTTTAAATTTACTAAAAGTAGATCACAGGTCTTCTCCATAGAGATGCTGAACACCCAATTCTCACAGAAGTAAGCTTTCCCTGAGTAAAGAGAGCAATAGCAGGAGCCCACTGAGAACTGCAGAGAAGTTTTTCAAAGGGTTGACCCTGTGAAGTGCAAACATTCTGACTCAAAGCCCACAAAATACAACCAGTGCAGAAAGAAGTTGAACAGAGCTGGACTTGAAAGACAAGTTAATTCTGTGTTTGATTAAATGCTTGAAATCAGAGGAAAACTATTTAGCCATTTTTTAGTCTGAAAAGATCTAAGCTCCCCTCCCTGCAATAATCTTTTTTTAGACGTTCATCTCATCTTATTGAACAGCATTTCTCAAATCTGACCAACCTGAAGGACAGACATGCGTATAAACACAGGGCAAGGGTCTCAAGGCCAATGTAGTTTCTAAGTGATGGTCTTTAATCAGATTAAAGGATAAGCTGTTTCCATATTAGGCTTTTTTGGTCAGTTACAGATTAATGGTGCAGAAGCCTCATTATGGAAGCAGGTTTTGAAACCAGAAATAGTAAATTAAATAACCCTGGCTAGAACTCTAGAAGATAAATAACAGATCTGAGACCTTCAAAACTCTGGGCCCATGCTCTGGTTTCCTGCTGTTTGTTTCAACTGCAAAGTACTTGTTCTGACTGAAGGCAAAACTGACTCAAAACTCATCTCTGAATTGCCCCAGAGGCCAGATTGCCAGGGGAAGAGGAGGTAGGAATAAATTTCTTTGCCTTCAGGCTCCCTCCATGCAAGAGTGGCTCCCATGGGACCTTACTGTTAGCCTGCATACCTGGAAGGAGTTCCTCATGTGATCTTTCGTGTGCTTGCTTTGAAACAGCAAAGAGAAAAGGAAAGGAATGAATCAGTCAGTCTGACTCGGCATGTCTATGAAACCATTCATGTACATCCTCCAGCTCTTTCCCCATTAACATCTTCAACCTTGTGAAGGCCTCCAGAGAATCTAACAGTCAGAGGCAAGATTCTCAACTCCCAGTCTCTCTTGTGGGGTTTCTGTATGGCTGCTAGTGAAAGAGGTCAGATTCATTATTAGGCATCAAGAGATTTCAAAACCTCTTAGAATTCAAAAGTGTTTGCTTTCACGGGCAAGGCAATTAAAAAAACCCCCAAGTTACTCCTGGAAAAAATACTAGTTGTCTTAATCACAAATAAGAAGTATTTATGTTTAGCTATTAAAAAAGTTCCAAACTGGTTTTGCATAACCAGTCCATTCACTGATAAATATCTTAGCCACAAAGCACTGAGTTTATAGTGATTCCTGCCTTTTTCCCCTCCGTGATTTCTTGTGATTTTTTTCCTTCTGTACTTGAAATACAGTTTCTGAACTGCAGGGCATAGAAACACAAGGTAGTAAAGCAAAAAGTAGAAGTTTTCTCTTTAAGAAAGTGAACTGTTTTCAATTTAGATAAACGCATAACATTACAGTACTATTCTCTCTGCTTCCCTGCAGTTATAACAGAGAACACCTGCGACATACACTGAGGTCATTATTTGGTGATCTAAGGCAAATGACAGGTTGCTAAGGGGAACCACCTTACAATCAGGTCCTGGAATCACATGCGATTTATGTAAAATCTGATAAAAAATTAAACAAAAGCTGCTTCTATGAGTTCACATGATATTCTTCACAGATATCTCCCACAGGAGAGAACAGGAAGGAATCTCCTTTTTCTCTAGAATTACTTGTCTTTGTTTTCTCCATGCGTTCAGATTTAAAAGCTGTACGCCAGCAGCTGCATCTGAAGTAATTCTCTCCTGTTGGAAGACTCCTCTACCTGTCGCAGGAGAAAATATAGATGCCATTGTGATTAGGCAACAATCTAAGATTTATTAATAGTGAGGAGTAGATCAAAGGGTGGATTTTGTAGACATGCTTAATCACTAACCAGTTTAAAATTAACAAGGTGACTGGGTCAAGTACGTTACAATTAAATAGCAACTTACAGATTCAATGACAACAAGATTCACACCAACTTACTGCAAGATATCCTTTATGTATATACTACGCATATACATGTGTGACACAACCACAGACGAGCATACACCTGTCCACACTCACGTTAGCAAGGTGAATGAAAAAAGAGGCCAGCCTAGAGTTAAAATTTACTTCAAGTACACAGCAAATACTCACAATGCTTTGGCAATCTCAATAGACAATTATTGAGCCTCAAGAAATCTGACTGTCCTGGCCTTTTTGTGCCATTTGTACCCGAGAGTTGTCCCAACCCAGGGGAGATGCTGGGCCCAGCCTGATGTGATCCAGGAGAGCTCAAAGGGTCTCACTTTACGATTGCTATTTACAGGGTCCAAGATGACTGACTTTCATCAGATAATTTCCTACTCCAGCCCACCTCAGATGTCATAATATTCCGGTACTTTCTGCCAGTTGTGCAGGCCCCGGAACTGTTGATTTCTGATGTTTGGTATCAGCACCCCCACATTGGCCTTGACTCAAGCTGTCATGACCCAAATACACATGTACCAGGCTGTCTGGTGGTGACTATCTCCCAAGTGAGCGGAAGAGCAGCACAAGGCAGGAAAAGCAGGGCCCAGCACATCAAGAAGGCACCTTAGTGTCCTGTTTTGCCATCCTTTACGGTCTGAATCTGACTTAGCCTGGGCTGGTTTGTGGCCTAGGGAGCAGGAGGGGGTGGAGTGGGAGAGAAGTCACTTCAGGTCTTAAGTGGGTTATGAGTGACAGGGGGACCATACCATCACACTGCCTTGCAGGGTAAGATTTCTGAAAGGCTTATTTTCCTCATCAGCTGATGAATCCATGTTAGATAGAGGCAAGATGCAATTGCATACCTGGTTATCAGAAAAGCATGATGGAATCAAACAATAAAGAAATAAATCACAAATGCTCACATGGACTGAAGTCATACCTATATAGTACAAACCTGGAGATATTTCTAGGACTTAAATACAATAAAGATATAATAAATATTCAGATAGCATTAAGCATAATTCAGATTTTTACTGACACAGCCATAGGACTATGAGCACTTGTAGATCACAGGAATTCTGCAAGGAGTTCTGGGTAGGACAGTTAGCCCAAGAGCTGCTTCAAATTATATTGAGAAAAGCATTTTAGTGCCTCATTCTGAAACATGGGAGATCGGAGGATAGCATAAAGCCTTTGTACTAAGGTGTCACTAGGAAAAAATGTTGGAAATCAGGATGGTATCTTCAGTTTGTCCAACGAATTCAGTATACTGACAAACTAAAAGATCACACAGTACCCAATCCTGGTAGTAGAAGCATACTAGACCTGTCAGACAACAGAAACCTGGGATAAACCAAAAATAAACCACTGCGCTAAACAGGAGATACCTTATCTCTGGCTGACAGGGATGTGGAATAAGGGCTGGCTGTAGGAAGGCCAAGGGTGGAAGAAACAGAAAGCAAGAGTAACATCTGGATGGATATATTTCCATTTTTGCCTTTGAGGAAACACAGGCTATCAAGTTTTCCAGAAGCATCTTTGAATGAAGTACTCTCTCTTCAGCAGAGTTTGAAGGCATTCTTTGTGTTCATTCTCAACATGGAATAAAACTCTGCTAGAAGCTACATTATGTTCTTGGAGTACAGGAAACCACAACATCAAGGAAGTATGTTGTAAAGGCAAATGTGAAATCACCCCAGGAAAAACGCCTTCTTTCTTGCCCCAGAAACAAAGTGAGAGGTTATATCATGTGCTGGTATATTTATTTTTCAGGCATATTACCATCATGCTCAGGGCTGGGCTCATTACAATTCAGACTCCAGAGTTAGAAATCCAGTTACTCAAAAGGAAAGGTGCCTGCAGCAAACACTTCGAATGTGAGGAAGGCTGTATTCCTAATCTTTTAAGTTACTGTATTTTAGCAAGATAAAAATCAACAGCAGGTTGCCAATATTCCTCTAGTTCATCCTTTTCTACCTCTGTGTAAACCTTCCTGATCTTATTTGAAAAGGTCTGTTCTGAAGCCCAGTAAGCCAAAGGGGATCACTGCAATTTCATCTGTTATGGTACAAATGTAAATATTTTCTTCCTAGAAAAAAACAACTGAAAAACATTCATCTGTGTAACTTCACGGAGAGCATTAATAAAAGCACTAATGTTTTCAAATCTATGCAAGAGAGGTGGGTTCCCACTAGCTTTATGGAAATTTAATAGGAAGTAGGCATTCCCACCCCGGGGGCCCCTGAAAATCCTGACCAAAATGCCTGACTCGCCCATCTTCTCTCTTTATAATATTTTCCATGTTTCTGTGTATTTCCATCTACTTGCAGCCATAATCACTCAATAAAGCTAAGAAAAACAATTGCTTATTAACAGTACACATTGTATTTTCCTCCTCTTCATTGCAGATCTCCAGAACTCTCCTAGCTGTGCATTTAATGTGAGTAAATTACTGAGTTCTGAAGTAACAGTTAAATTAATTTAGCAGTGGAAAATAAAAATTGAGACAAGACAGCTATCACCATGGAACAGCAGTAAGAAAAGTTGCTTATTATTTACCCGTAATAATTAAAAATGTTTGATGTTTTTTCAGTTTCACTACTTTGCCCAAACATAACACTGTTACCAACTCCTACCAAGGGCAAGAAAGTTAAAACTTTAACAAGTCCACTATTTTTAATATTTAATACAGGTGATGTAGCCACAAATGTTAGAATATGCTTCTAATAATCTGGCTAATCTAAAATAAAGAGGAAATGTTAGAACTAGCATCATTATATTTAGGTTATAAATTATTTGGGCAAGTAATTTCCTTCCCCCCTTCACGTCTCAACTAACAGAGCCATCATCTCAGATGGAACTTGCGTACTTCATTGTAATAAAAATGTTGTTAAGGAGGATAAGACTCACTTAAGGAGGATAAGATTACGTTCTGGGTCCCAATATTTGACTGCCCACACTTTTGATAACCAACTGTGAACTAGTAGAATAAGTGCTATTTGAATATTAAATCAGATGGGAAGTTTCTGAAAGAATGTACATTACACACCAGATAAGCTCACTGGTGTATTCTGAGGCTGTATGATGAACACGGAAGCTGGGACAGGTGATAACAGCCTCCGAATTAAGCGTCAAATGCTAGATGTTATTTATTTCCTTAATCAGTTGCAGTTAACCCAATTTCCTAATTTACAATACACTTGATTTGAGTAGTGAGAAAATTTGCACTACAGAGTTCTAAGTTTCAAGAGTCTGTTTTTTACTGTTATGTTAACAAGTATAAATAGAATATCCGTTTGACTTTTTGAACCATTGACTAATTTCAGTGCTTGTTCCATTCTTTATGTTCTGATCTAGACAAATAATGAAATCAGATGCAAACTTTTTTTATGCCTTCCATTACAATTGGATAAAAATCAGTGAATAATGCTTAAAAACCAACTTCCCCCCCTCAGTAGACTAATAATTCCAGCTGATTTATTACTGATTCAAAGAATCCTCTTTGTTATGGCAGGTGTCCTGGCTCTTTGGAGGTAAACAGCTGCAAAGATCAGGAAACAGAGGAAATTCCAGACAATCTTCTTTCAGTGCACAGGTATCTGTCACCTTACCAGGGCAGAGAGAGTTTGCAAGAAGCAGCCTTTGTTTTTTGTTGTTATTGTTTTGGAAACATTTAAGAGGAAATCTTGGGGGAAAATAAGAGAACAGAAAAAAGGGGAATTAGACATTAGGCTTAAATTCTACTGCCATACATATTGTAAGACTTCAGCTTTATTGACTCTGTAGGCTTCAGTCACAGTTTCCTTAGTACCAACTCCACATCAGTAAAAGTTCAGCTTGGCAGCTGTAGTATTCCAGGAAAACCACTGATTCCTAAACCATCTCAAACAGCTCATAATATGCTCCCTTGTTTGTAGAGATTGCATCATGCCTTTTCTTGCCACTCTGAGACATACTTAAGAGCTTTACAGTCCTCTAGCTCACAGCCTCATCTGACTCATGTGCTTCCTACTGTCTTTGTAATAACTTCATCTTATTCATTCACCTTAGAGGACATGCCAGAGACCTGGTACCCACAGAAGTGATCTGCTCTACCGTTCTGTCAGATTAAAACCCATTCCCTAACCGTAAGTCCTAGGGCTGCAGTTGCAGTTTACTTGCAAATTTAAGGACACCAGCCTGCAGGTTATTAGCATAAGCCCAAAAGAAAACACATCCGAAAACTGCAGTCCGGTTGTACAGGGAAACTGAAATTCAGAGTTTAACAACTTCCCTGAAGCTTGATGACTGAAAACAAAAAAGGCAACATGCATTCATAAATGAGTCAACTATAGATTACCAATGTGGCTGGAAGTTAACAAAAAAATTAACAGTATATGGCCACAGCAAGTTACGAATATCTAAAATATGTACTCCTACATGTAACTTATTATGAGATTTTTCCTATTACTGAAAGGAAGAGAAAAATTCTATAATACAGTAGAATGGCCTGATCAAAAAAAGGCCTGTTCATTTATGTCTACGCTTTGCTCAGGCTTTTGGGATCTTCAACAATATTTGGCTCATAATCTCCCCATTCTCCTATAATAAAAATCTGGTTCGCATTTATTATTTCTAATAATTTGTTTTCCATTTTTTAACCATTTAGTTCAGCAATATAAAACCTAAAATCCTTCAAAAAGAAGTCGCTTTGGGAAGCGGTTCCACCTTTCAACATTATCATTACAGATCAATGAGAAGGGAGTACACAAGTGGTAAAATAAAGGTCAGCAGATGGGAAATGCTTTTAGTAAAAAACCCCACATTCAGAATGAATAGTAAAAAGCATGACTGGTTCTGCAAAACAGAAGAGGCGATAGAGAAAACAGCTTGTTCAGACAGAGCAGTTTCAAGTTCCTTGAAAAATGTTTCTTACAATCACTATCAGCGTAGAAAAGGCTGTTGGTTATCTGTAAGCTCTTACATTTTCTACATTGGCTGATTGACTGATAGCAAAGAAACATATTAGACCAATAGAAAACTTTTCCAAAAGTTTTTCATGATGTCTGTGTGCAACTTTATCAAGCAGTTAACAGTAACCAAAAATGATGGTGAACAGAAGCTGCTGTTCAGGTAATGGCTGCTTTTCTGAACGAAATGTTTATAACCATTCGCATTTATGAACAATTCTTGCTATCTATTAGATAGGGATAGATTTATGGGAAAGAGAAATAAGATTTAAAGTTAGTTTTGTTCAGCTTTACTTTTGTTTTGGAAGCAGCACCGATTTGCCTTGTTAAATCCTCGTTTTGTTGTGTCTGAATATTTGCCTTCACATTAGGGACAAACTAATGGACAAACATGGACAAACTCTGCTATGAGAAGATTCTATTTAAGTGCAAGTGCATCACAAGATATTAATTAACTATGCACATACAATGCTGGATACAAATACTCTGTGCTACTATGGATAGGAAAAGAAAAAGCATTGCATCCAAGTCCACTAACTTTTCTCAGCTCTGCAACAGACACTGATGTCCTGGTACAGTTGAACCATAAGAGCTACGCTGCTGAACAGGATTCATTCATGGAACACTTGTCTCAGTTGTGTGGAAGGTAAGAACTATGTCTTTGAAACACACATTTAATTGTAACCTGTTTAAGATGACATTCAGCCTAGAGTCTACCACAGTTCTGTCAGAGTAATTAAAGACAACAAAGAAATATTTTCAGTAATAACATGGGGGAATCTTAAAGGGAATTTTGGATAAATCATTGTGGAATTGCAGGCTATAAACCACAGGGGTTTGAAATAACACCATCTTTAGCATGTCGCACTGTGCTTGGACATGATTTTTATTATACAACTGAAGCCAATGAGTATAGAATTTGCATGCAACATTAAGGTTTACTTCCAAATTGTTAAAGTATTTTTTAAAAAAATCTGTAAAGTATTGTAAAACTGTGTGTCAGATGGAAATAGCCTTAGACAAACATTTGCTTAAGGAAATTGGGGGTGGGGGGAAGGGGGGAGGGACAGAGGAAGAGAAAATAAGATGTTTTTCTTCGACCTTTTACTTAAACATCTGAACATTCCTGTTTATCTGTCTTGTACAAGCCGTCTTTTGCATTTCAGGGAAACTCACTAGTGAATTCCAGATTGTTTCTCCTTTTGACTCACCCCAAAACACAACTAAAACAGGTATTGAGGTTAGAACTTTCCTATATGCGTCACCCAGAACAACCCCCCCCCAAGCAGCTATTGTGGTTCTTTCGAGAACTGAAAAGATGAAATCACAAGACGAGATCTAAATCACTCAGTGCTACAAATAGTACACAGAAAAAAGGTGTTATAACCTTACCACCAAGAAATAACATATGGCAGAATCATGATTTTCATCACTGCAGGAAGAAAGGAATTTCAGCCACTTGGAAGAGGTCTATTTTTCTTTCTAATCAAGTGTCTGAGTGTTGCACCAATACTAATTTCTCCTCCAAATAATCATGTGTGCAAAATTGTGTTAGTAATTGATTCAGGAAAGATAACACTTAAAAAACCTTCTTCATTACATTTTCTACAGCAATAAATTGTCACTCTAATATGAAAAAAATAGACTTTAAGCATGAGACTTTCAAACATATTCTGTGTTGGCTTAACTCCACTACTCTATGTTAAGTGAAAAGCTGTGTTTATAAAAGTTGCAGAGTTCTAATCCTACCTATATCATGGATATTTTGGTAACAACCAGTATTTTGCACAGAAGTTCTTGCTGCAGACTGACAGAAATTCAACCTAGTAATTTGCCTCAGTGATTAAATGCAGGTGATTAAAATGGTGTTTAACAATTTTAGAGTGCACCTGCTGCTGCACACATTAATATTTATGTAATAGGAACAATATCTAAGGTGAAATAACAGGTTAATGCAGCATCCAATCTTAAAGCAAGATACATTTACCATTTCAAATATCAATAGCCTTAGAAGTTAATATTCTCAAGACTTTACAGCTTTTAATAGTTTTAAGTTTTAAGGAGGAGCAGCCATCACAATTCTCCGTCTGCTGCATAGCACAAGCACCAAACTCGCCCAGCATGCCTGCAGGAAGGTCATTGCTTCTGTTTGAGTTAAATGCACTCTAAGAGAACTGCTCTTCTCTACTCACACATCCCAGGATACGTTAGCCCACAGCCTTCCAACACAACTGTCCCTCAGCTGGTCGCCCACTGCAGTTTCCAGGTCCCTGCCAGAGAAACTACCTCCCAGATATATCTCTTGTCGCTAAGGATGAACAATATGTTTCATACTGAGAAACAGCACCTTTCTTTGGCTGTATTAAATGCAGGCCATCCAGGTGAATTCAGGTCACCAGGTATTGGACTGCTTTGTACAACTGGCCTATTCTGATGGTTTATGACTCCACAAAAAATAGGAATGTTCAAATCCCATTTAAGGGATACTGATTGTCCCCTCGTACTGTAACAGGCAGCGATACAATGCAGACCAAGATTTACTTTGCTTTCTCTCCAGGAGGTAGTAAGACTATCTTGAAAGGTGCTGTGACTGACTTTTAATATAAAAATCTTAAGGACTGATTTCTGTTTAGAGAGATTACTAAGTGCCTGAAGTAAGTTAACCTCACTACCATAATGTTAATTTACATACAGGTAGTGTACATATAAGACATGGAAGCACCATCTGAGGAAAACAATTCTGCTTTCTAATAGCAGGAATTCTACATTGTTTTCCATTTCCCCTTTTGTTTTGGGACACGAATATGCTGAAACGACTCCCACAAAAAATACTGCATTTTTTTTTTCCTCTCTCTCCTCCCTTTCCCCCATCTCTACAGGAGAAAACCAGACCCTGAAGTCCTGTCACTTTCTGGCACGACTCCCATATCTGGTCATGACAAATGCAATTACACTTGACAGCTCTGAAGAGGATAGATAATACATTGCCTGTGATTACTTGTCCTTCTCTTCGAGGCCCTGGTCTGGCTTGAATACATCTGTTCTCACTTGTCTCCAGTGAGATTCTTTTAAACCCTTTGGAAGAGGCACATCTTTGTAGAACGCTCAGTTTGCTGTCCCAGGTCCTTTGGTAACATCTTCAATATGCTGAAATAATTTGATACCCTACCACTTCTTTATCTCCTACTGCAATATGGGGAAAGCATCAATTCAGGGTGCCTAAACACATGGCTGCCACCACAACCATGATTCATTCACATATACGATGTATTTTAATAACACAAATACTATAGACTATGAAGTAGATAAAAGGTAAGTTAGGCAACTTGAAGTTTGATTTTAAAAGTAACTTACATATTAAAAGAAAAAATACACTCTACTTGGAAAATCTATTTTTTACTAGGTCTCTGAGTTCAGGGTAACAAGAAGCCGCAGAGGAGAAATTCCCACTACTCTTCCCTGGCTTTGGATATTGTCTGAGAGGGTGGGATATCTATCACAGGCTAGTCTAACCAGCTTTAGTTGCCAGCAGAGGATTGAGCTAATCATATTGCTTTCCCTGAACGCCACGAGAAATGCTCAAAACTAGGGATGTCCTCCAGGAATCAGGTTCACCCTGATTAGACTGTCACAAAGCTCTTGTCTCCTGCAAATTTTATTCTTTTGATAGGGTTGTCTCAAGCAAATAATTGTCAATATCATGTCAAATTACTACATCAGCTAGTGCTGCTTTTACAAGGTAAAAGGTGCAAATTCCTTATATTTCCTGGCGAGGCTTTTGTTTTGCATAAAAAAAGTCACAGAATACAACTTTTTTACCGAGAAAGCAAAGACTGAATAGCACCAACTTCACCTTTTGCTCACTTGATCTTGAAGGTGGATCTGAAATTATACCACCACCACGACCAAACACATTTAATTCAAGAGTTGCTCAACTTGAAACAAGTCAAGTTACTGCATCAAAAAGATTTGGAAAAAAAAAATCAAGCTTTTAATAATTCTGCATGTTAGCAATAAGTTGTAATGTGAGCATTAACAGGCTTTTAGAAGTGTTTCTTGGAGATAAAATTTGAATAATCTATGTGGATTAATTTAAATATTTATGCATAAACCACTGCAGAGTTATAATTGTAATTATAATGTACAGCTCAGTAGCAATGAGGTATATTTGAAGTTGGATACTGAATGTGGTGTATATCTTATGCTATGAATTTCATTTTGTTTTGAACAAATCCTTCTGAGCACAGGAAGATGGCTCAGAGCTTCACTCAAGTTCCCAAGAGAAGTTAAGAGTTTTTCCTATGCATTTCTTATTATTTCAAGTCTGAAATCCAATCCTCTATGCTTCTGTGTCATGGTGATAAAGTAAAGATGGCTGAAAAGTGCCCCTGGTTGGAGAGGAAGGACTTTTCTACTCTCCTTGTGAAGGAGCAGCTGTTCCTATCAATAATTTCCTGAAGCAATAGGCCTGGAGTGTAAACAACACTTTATACAAATGGCAGCGGAACAGACTATAATATTTCTGAAATTTTTGCACTTCACTGTGGAGAATGGATTAACCCTGTGTGACATAAGAAATTGAAATGTTATTTGCTTGAATTAAATGAAAGGGTTAAAGTATTTTAAAGAAAAAAATTTCTACAACAAAATGGTGTCATCTTAGTAACTTGATTCATAGAGGGAACATTGCAGCATTAGGAGCACTTCTGAAACTGCATTTTGAAGCCTGAACAGACATAAGGTTTGTTCCCACCATCCCCATTAATGTTGTTATTTAGCTTGTAAAACGTGCCCAATGCTGAGATCAAATGGTGCCGCAAGACCATAAGCAGCAATTGCTCTTTCAGCACATTTTTTTGTATCACAGGGTATCTCTCTTTTTACTGAAGAGCTATACTTCTGAGGAAAACTATCTGAGCTAGAAGCCTTTCTAACATATGCATCTGATCAGTCATTTTGGAAATAAATGAGTTTCCCTTTCCAAAGCGCCTCTGTTTGCCACTTCAATTTCCTGGTCAAAGCTGCAGCAGCTGCAGAACCAGTGTGTGGAAGAGCAACTAACAGATAACAGGCTCAGAAGTAAGGCACAGGGTTAAGGGAAATGCAGTGCTACCACTGTAAACAACGTGAAGACAGTACAGTGGAGTCACACTGAAGCCATAAGCAATGCAAATGAAGTGACCTAATCGGTATCATCTTTTTCTCATTAACATCGTGTAAAAGACCCAACTTGAGTTACTCAAGCTATGCAAGTGGTGATTACATACAGAAAGTATGCTGTGTTTGTTCTAATTACACAGTACCTACTCATACCTCATACCAAAGCCAGTAAGTTGAATGTCACAGGGACATTTACTATCTTTATCAGTGGTATTCAGCAAAGAATAAAGCAGCATCATGCCTCTGGGGAGGAAGAGCTCTTTGCAACAAATCAGGGTGGGGACTGAGAAGTGAAGAAGGCTCACAGCATCCTGGACTGTATTGACAGGATCACAGCTGGTAGATCAGGGGAGGAGATACTCAGAACTTGTTAGAGCGTTAGACTGACTTTTGAGGCAAGGGAAACAACTCTAAATGGTTAATCATCAAGAATAAAAAGAATGTCATGTATAAAAAGCAAGCAGCTGCTAAATGCCAACTGTTTTTCCAAAATTACAGTATTTTGAAGATCCAGATAACAAAACAGATAGATTCTCATTCCTGGTATTTAATATATCCAAGTTGATACTGTGCTTTTGATCTGAGATAAGCAGCTTTATCAAAGCAGCCAGTTTGATAAACAAGCAATCTGTGAGGAGTTAAAAACAAGATTAAGCAAGTGAAACTATCAGAACCCATGCTTTGCTTCTTTAGCGGTTCGAATTACAGCTGCTATAAGCTTTACAGCTTATAGCTCTTTTCAAATCACTATGAACTCACACAACGTATTAGTCAGCTATTTAAAAAATACAACCCAATTTACAGATTAATTTTTGTTAAGACTGGACCTATCTGTTCGCTTTTGCTGAAAAACCAGCCTGCAAATGCTAGCAACTTGTGCCACACCTAGAAGAGTGACAGAGGAAAAAAAAATAATTCCCAGCTTCAAAGCTGCAGTCCTTAGTTTGAAGTTCGAACTGATTGGCACTATGTTTTTCTGGCACTAGTTCAAGATGAGTGGCGAGAGAATCTAGTGGTAGCAAACTGGTAGGGGAAAAAATATTTGATTTTCCCCTAGATGTCCCAGGTTAATTGTACAATTATACTTCCCTATTTCCAAGCAGAGAAATAGTTAAGGTAGAAGATGACGGGTTAAAAACCACCTGAAAGCAATTACACAGGATTTTGGACTACTTACTCAATTGCTTTGTAAGCTTATTTAAATTTTAATTAGCCTTAAAACTAGTGTCTGGCAAGTCCAAATCATTCTCTTTGATACAAAAAAGCAGAGTACTCCCTCTCAACATGTACACATCATTGATTGTTTGAAAAACAAAACATAAAAAACATTAACACGAAGTAAAGCCTGAGACAACCTGTCTGCCTTCACTGCAACGATAGCCAAGATCATACTGTCCCATAGAAGAGCTTCCATGCAGGACAAAATACACAAAGTAAATCTCTAGAATGAGAGATGCTTGATAATGAACAAAATTCCAACCTCCATACCGGCTTTTCTTTCATTACTCAAAACCAATGTTGTTTTTACAGTCCATGATGACACAAGGCTTCAGCTATGACTTAGCATCCCCCGCCAATCAAAGCAGCCACATTCATTCAGCAATTTTACCATGCTTCTGTGAAACTGCCTGAAACACCACTTGTGCTGTAACAAAAAAACTGGAAAACCATACCAAACAACCCAGCTTTAACTGGCTGCAGTAACCCGTGAACTTGAAACAGTCAAGATCAGACACAATTACACTGATTAAAAAGTAATCTTAATAAAAAGGATGAGGGCATGCATACAGAATTATGCTGGCATATCTACTACATGAGAGACTGTTGAAGCACAACTCACGCACCTGAATATTTCTATACACCTGACTTAGTATATTACTTATGTCAAAGATTTGAGGGCAAGGAAAATATGATAAGATTGAAAATTATATTAAAGATCTGGGCAGCCATGAACAGGACGTAATTTCAAGGGTTCAGATTACCTGTAGCACAAGTCTCAAAACAAAGACCTTGTTTTTAATAGCACATACACTATGTTTGTCCCACAGCAGGCAGCTGTCTCTTACAACTGATGCCTAAGGTAACACTGATTGATGCTGTTTCTCCAATAATTTTCCAAACTTTCCTGTTTAATGAGGTGAGCTGCACAATGGCAGTTTATTTACCTGCTGGCAACCCTTTTCTTTGAAGGGTCACTGCTCTTAATTATAGTGGCACCTGCTTACTGCTTTTCTTTTAGGTCTGTCAAGGCTTCCATTATAAACCCATTTTTAGATGTTTATTCTGTAATACCTTTCAAGTCCACTGTGGGTTGAATCATGGCTCACAAGGTCTTGGCAAGTTTTTTTTGTAAGTAATCATGGCTGTCTTGCTCCATTCCCAGTAACTCAGGAACACCTCTTTCTGCTGCTGTTTTTGGGTGGAAATTTATACCTACTTTTTCATATACCTACTTCATGTTTCAGATTACACGTGTCTTGTAATGTTGAAGTCTACGGAATGGGAGGTAGCCTTTGTGCTTTCTTATCTGGAACAAGAAGTAAAATATCAAAGCTAATTGCATGTTGTTTAGTTATGGTCACGTACACGTAAGGAATAGACCAGACTGTCACCATGACAGTGATGTTACTGATCAGAGGGTGCAAGTAGGAGAAACCCAATAGATAAGCAGCAAATGTAATCAGCTACTTGACAGTAAGCAAAAAGACACTGGAAAGTGAGTCACATATGCAGTGTTACTTGTGGCTGAGAAACTAGTAGTACATTAAAGGTACTCATTTTTTTTTTTTGTGGGACCATAAACTAAGCCTCAAGTCTCACAGCTGCAAATTGCGAGGTCACAACTGCATGCCCATGACACACTGGAATCTTGCAGGACAAGCAGCAGTGAGGCTACAAGCCCAACTAACTGCGTGGTGACTGGCAGTTGCAGAGTTTCAGCTTTGTCATTAGGGAGGTAACTGCTGTGACAAGAGATATGCTAGCTGTGAGAACTCTTTTTGCAAGTAATTGCTGGGTAAGTCATCAGAGGAAAAGCAGGAAGGAAAGAAAGTGTTTGTACTAGCATTAATAGTCACAGCTTGTGCACACTGGTTCCCTTTCACAACATCACGGTTCTGAAATGCAGAAGTATTTTTGCATTTGCTAATCTACTTCTAGTCATGCACTTTCAAATCCCTAATGATTCTCTATTTTGATCACAGCTAAAGACACCTAAAAGGACTGGGTTGTGGAAGACATTGTGTATCCCTTAACACAGCTTCATAAAACCTTTTGTGTTAGCTCTGACCCTGTTTGAAAGAGTCATCCACTAGCTAAGGACAAAATTATTCTACCTTCAAAGTTTTCATCCTCTTCTGTATTCTTTTTACTATGATCACCTGAATGGCAGAATCTTGCTTCTGATCTGAAATAAAGTTAAGTGGACCTACAACAGTGGTTTTAGAATAACTACGACAAATACAGGATTTCTGGTCTTTGACTGCTTGAGAGGTTCAAATCTACCTCTTCCTCTCAAACAGCACAGGCCCGCTTGCAGAACTAAGCTATAGAGTTTTTTTAATTTCCCCTGCATCCATGCAGGAGCTTCTACACTGTAAATCAATTAACTGAACACAGGTTGGTACATAAGTGAACCAATTTCAGACAATCACAAAGATTTGGCCATGTAAAGATGACAGGAATTTTTTGCAGCTCTGATTAAAAAGCATGCACAAGAGTGTGTATCCACGTAAGAGACAAAATGTCTTCCAGGCAGAAATTACATCTAGTTTTTCACTTTCAGTAGAGCATCAAAAATTAAAAAAGGATTCGCACCACATTTAAAATGCCATAGAAACTATTTAATGCACAAACAACTCTTTTGGGAATAGCAAATATCCTCTCCTCAAAAGTGACAATGAAATGAACGTAGAATAGGTAGTTTTTTGATCATCTTTTTAGATGACCAGAAAAAGGAATGCAGTGGCTTCCTTTGATCTGAGTTTAGCAATACAGTTCCTTGTTATTTCATCTCATCTCAAGAATGAGATGGGAAATGATTCATTCCAGGTCTGAATTCTAGATAAACCCCCCCCACACACCTGAAAAGACAGATATACTGCAATAAGTTTGTTTTGCTCTGTGCTCATTTTAACTTTTGTTTCAATTATTAAACTGTTCTTATCTCAGCCCACAAGTTTTCTTACTTTTACCCTTCCAATTATCTTCCCCCCTTATCCTGCTGGTGGGGGAAGTGGACGAGCAGCTGTGTGATGCTCAATTGCCAGCTGGGGTTAAACTATGAGATGCTCTTAACTTTGAGGTGCTGCAAAGCAGAATTTCCAAGTGTGTCAGGATAATGAAAGATATACGCCACCCACTAAGGCATTTTCACTACTTCAGATAAACAACACTCCTTTCTTTTTCCCCTCAGGACTGCCTGAGATACAAGGTGCCTGCCTCTAATTTGGTGGTACTGTCACTGAGTTTTCAAAGATCTTGATAGTCTCAGTGGCTCTCTCTTTGCCCTGTACCTCTTCAGCAGTTCCTGTAGTACCATAAACTATATATCACCTGTAGAGGTGACCTTCAAAACAAGGAAATGGGCTTAGTCCCTTTCTTTACAAATTAAGGAGCAAAGAAAAAAATCTGAAAGGTTTTGAAGTGGCTATTTTTTTCTATTTTATTTATTCACCACTAACCTTATATTCCCCAGTTTTCTGATGTAATTCCCACATGTATGCTACTAATTTTCTACCCCAACTTTAATTGCATTTAAGTGGCAAGTAAGTTCTGGTGAATAACGCAAATTTCTGAGGACAGTTTGGGAGATGTGATGTAAGTGTGAGAGAGATCAAACCATGTAACTTTGACATAGTTACCAGCAAACACTGTCATTTTACAATAAAAGAAACATGCAAAAAAATATTCTAAGTGGACTGGTTAAAATAGATACTGTTCTTCAGCATCCAACATCTTGTTTGGAAAACATCTGACTGAGTTTCAGTGATTAAAAGCAATGCTTGACTTTTGTGCCAGGTACTATATTTCATTTTATCACTTTAGAATCACTAATAAATTAATCCACACAGTATCTATTACTGATTTATGTATTCAATTGATTTTTTACATATTATGTAAGAAACAGCAAATACTGATTATTCTTTGAGAAGAACGTGAACTGTGACATTAGCCAACTTCTGAATAATCCTGTGAAATACCAGGCAACCACATTTAGAAAAAAACATGTCCCTTCTGCATGTATTTTTTTCTTCTTTTTAAACTACTGCTATTTCACTCTTTGGCAAACCCCTTAGTGGTGAAGCAAGTGGTTACAAGGTCTTGTCTCTGACCCCACGATGCCAAAAGTTTTTTTGTCCAAAAGAACTTCATACTTTACATATGCTGAAAATTAAGGCAGATTTGTTAGTGTTATACTGGAGTCAATGGTCACTGCCTACGTCCTAGTACCAACTCATGTCATAAAAGAAACGTGAAAGATTCCAGAAAACAAAATAGAAAACCTGAGCAAGGTTCTTTTATGCTGTAGTTAAAACAAAGTAATAACTATATATGATTGAGACTGATTATTTCATGTTACCTTTCACTACAGCTTTCAGAGCACTGCCATTTTATAAACAAAATTTTACATGTACTTTACAGTCTAATCAAATGCTATGAGAAATGTACTCTAGTCCCATTATTATTTATAATGGGGATGGTTCAGAGTCCTTCATTATGAAAACAGCAGCGTGTACAAACACAAAGGTTATTACTATAACATAAATATCAACAAAAAGAGACACATTTTACAGTTATTACAGTTCATGGGAGTTGAGCCAAGTACAACCTCTACTGTCATCACTGGTATTGTTTCCAAAAGAAAATTTAAAGAAGTAACAGGATAAGATGTTCCATTGCGCATGCCCTTTAAGAGCCATACCAACACTGACTCATTAGCTACGCCCCCCACCCCCAAAGCAATAACACTTCATTGTCGCTATTTTCAGCAAGTAAACTGAGTCTTGGAGGTCCAAATTCCAAAGATACTTACTGTGCTTTCAAGCTATATTTCTATGATGTTTACTGTCAGAGCTGATTTCCAGGGAGCTGGGAAAGTAGTAGAAAGGTGTCTGGAGCTCACTGTCCTGCAGTGGGTCTGTCCTGCTGGAGCTCACCCTGACAGCATTTTCCCTTTTCCTGCAATTTGAGATACCAGACTGCTCCTTCCCCTCAGTCTGCCACTTTGCTGCCTTTCCCACACCTTTTCTTCAATTTTTTTTTTTTTTTTTTAACCTCTCACTACCACCCCACCTTCCCCCCAGGCCCCACACAGCCCCTCACTCCTGAGGCTTACCAACAGCCCAGATAGGGCATCCACTCTTGGCTG
>NW_010430696.1:63618-74788 GCF_000710305.1 Buceros rhinoceros silvestris
CCCTCCTGCTCGCTGGTGCTTTTATGTTGGCCCCCAAACCCCTGCCCCTGGCTCACAGACTGGCCCCACGCAGGCCTAACGTCATGCCTGCCCCCTGCCATAACGCAGGACAGCTTTGCACCCTAACACTGGGCTTTATCAGAGCACAGACCACAGCCGTGCAGAGGCAACAGTGGAGACCAGACACAGCACACCCAAAAAGGGCATTTCCACCAGCACTGGTACTCCCTCAGCACTTACCTCACCTCCACCCGAGCAGCTCCAGGTCCTATTGCAGGCCACACTCCCCAGGAGAAGAGCTTACATTCCCCCTCCTTAATTAGCTGCCCAGCCTCTTCTACCCCCTTCTAGAATCCTCTCCCGCTGCAGTGGCCTCAGCTGTGCTGTGGGCAGGCCCCCTGGCTCCCCGCAGCCTCACCTGCAGGGGGGGATGTCGGGGGCTGCCGTCCCAGGAGCACCAGCAGCCACCTTCCTTAGCTAAGTGACAAGGGCCCAGGTGGAAGAAGTTAATATAACAATCCAAGAGGTTTCCTCAGGCTGTGATTCCTGGATCTCGCCTCTCACCTGCAGCTTTAGAGGGGACTGGGTCCATTTTGGCAGAGGGGCAGACCAGGGCTCCCTGACCTGCGTGTCACGAGGGCTGCCGTCCCAGGAGCACCAGCAGCCACCTTCCTTAGCTAAGTGACAAGGGCCCAGGTGGAAGAAGTTAATATAACAATCCAAGAGGTTTCCTCAGGCTGTGATTCCTGGATCTCGCCTCTCACCTGCAGCTTTAGAGGGGACTGGGTCCATTTTGGCAGAGGGGCAGACCAGGGCTCCCTGACCTGCGTGTCACGAGTGTTATTTGTGGTGTTGATCGGTGCTACGACTCTTTCATTGCTGGAGGAGAAACAACTGGAGAAAAGGCCTAGAAGCCACATGAGAAATTACTTCTGGTTGCCTGAGGAAGGGTGCTGTCATTCCCTGAGAGGTCTCCCCACACCTCGCAAGTCTTGGCTGATTTCAAAGGCAGAGGCAGAAACCCAAAAAGTCCCTCTGACAGAGGCAGAAACCCCCCAAAATACTGCGTTCCTACAAGCATCATCCACACGGGAGCATTTTTAAACTCTTTGTCGTACATCAGCGTGTTTATAACCTGAACCAGCCATTGCATACTGTGTGACAGCCCCTTGCACAGCAGGGAAAGAGGTGGCACGTTGGTGCCATAGCTGTGGGAGGATTTAGGGACAAAGCCCCCATCTTCACCTCAAACCAGAGTAAGCAAATTTACAAGAGAAATCACCTGTTCATTTATTCAGAATTAAAAAAAAATGGTTATAATTTTGAAAATAAAGTCTTAGGCAACTGGTGTGTTTGCATGGAAAAGTATCATCATGGAAGGACAATGTCATACAGTGTGGAAGTGAGGATCACTCTGTCTCCTCGAGTGCTTGGCAGGCTGTCTGGAAGGAGATCAAAATATCTGCAAGACGGACGCGCTGTCAAGTCTGTTTTAACAGGGAGAGGGCCAAAACCTACAGTTCATTTACAGGGTGCCCTTGGCGGAAAATATTTGCCTTCAAGATTTAGAGTAAGTATTGGGACTCTGGTTAGCAGAGACTGAATGCTTTGCTGACTCATTCTATATATAATGAAAGCTTAATAAAACAGAGTATATCTAGTTCATGAAGTCTCTTGATACTCTGTTGTAATTTAGTCCACCAACAGCCTTTATTTAAAGTTGGTTTCCATGAGTCTGTTATAATGAGCTAAAAAGTGCACGCATAAGCAGTTATTTCTGAAAATGTGGCTCCCTATCGATGTATATTTTGCACAGCCTGTATATCTTAATTGAATTGAAATGAGTGTGGGACCCTAGGGTTTTTTAGGTCTAGTGAGGCATTAAATACTCCAAAAGCACAATAAAAAATGAAAAAAATACCCCACTTCTCCAAACTATTGAACCTTATTGCTTTGGCTCTGGGCACAGCACTCCTACTATCTAGCAAAAATACCCAAAAACCATTGCTTACAGCCCTTCATAGCCTGTACCTATATCCCTCATACCTATAATCTTACTTATCTCCTGCACTTTTGATGCATCTGTCTGTCTGTCTTAAGTGCTCTTACTGCCTCTTCAAGTTGCCTCACACGTGTTTGTATTTTTTTCTTCTTCTTGAAGCCTCTCACTCCAAGTGTACTCGTGCAGTGATTGGAAACACAGTTTTGGCTGTAGTGACAAACTGTCCAGATAGGGCTTTATTTTACTTATTTCCAGGGAAGTTGTCCCTGGAAAGACTTCCATTGGAGCTGGATTAAGATCAGGTAGACGTGTCTTGTAAAATTCTTGAATAATTTCTGTTGTGTGTATGCCTGCATATCATCATCATCATCATCATCATCATCATCATCATCATCATCATCATCATCATCACCACCATCATCATGGCTTGGCTTCGCAGACGAAGATTTGGGAAGGGCTTTACCCACACTTACTGCAAGCGCGCTGATGGCTGAAAAGGCCAATGCGGGATAGGCAAGACTGGTTGCAAAGAGCACACCGGAAGGTCTCCTTGGGTGGTGTAGTCGAGGCACAGTTCTTTCTGCGTTGTCTTTTCTCCTCAAGATTGATTCTACGTGACCTGCCAGGCTTGGGAGACCCTACCAGAGGCACATGCCACCACCAGCACAGCTCTCAACCTCACAAGGGCATGCAAGCTCTTTTCCCATGACAAGGGGGTGCCCATGAAAGAGATGCCTGCATATATCACCATGAATAACAACACTAGCTATTCTGTGTATTAAATACACAACAAATTGAAAGATATTTTAGAAGAATAATCTAGCTCAAAGTAAATAGCAGGAGTTGATCTCCTTTTCTAAAGTGAATCTTTTAAAAGCTTAAGAGCTGTTGACTTTGAAGACTGTTCTTGGTCATTACCATAGTTCCTGCTTTGGGCTGATACCAAGTACCAGAGCAATCCTGAATACTCTAAGCAAGCCACTGATGAACCTGGTTTTGACTGAAATCTGGAGACCCGTATGGGTAAGGCAATTAGAAGGAACATCTGAAGTCTTGGATGCCTACCCAAAATGAGCTGAACCTCTGAATTTCTGTTTGCCAGTCACTCTTGGATGATACTATTTACATTGTCACAGAGGGAGTATTATTGATCACCTTCCCCTACCATGACTGTTATAGTGTCAGTCAAAACCAAGCAGCTTGATAACATTCAGACTGCAGCTGTACAAATGTTCTCTTTTGGGGGCTTATTTTCCTCCAGCTGGCATCTTTTCAGCCAGAAAAAAGCCTGGTGTTTTCCTGCAGTACAAATAAATGCTGTGAAAATATTTTGCATAAACCTGAATCCCAATTAACTAAAGATGATCTTTCTTAAAATATAATCAAAAGAACTCTTGTTTAGGCATTAGAACTACATGTGATGCACTGTTAGGATGTATCTCTTTTATTCTATAATTTGTGATATCCCAATCAAAGATCACTGGTAGTGGATGAAAATGCCCAGGCTATGGAATAGCCTTGAAATCAAAGACTGAAAGATTTCAGTATACTAGAAGGAGATGTTGCCCACAAATTAAGATGTGCTAATTCAAGTGCCAAGCAGAACACATTGATGGATTGCAGTGTAGAAATGGACAAAGAAAGGTAGGTCTACTACTGTTATGCATTACTAAATTAATTTCACCTATAAGGAAAAGAATATTGATTTAATTAATCTCAGTCATTTGCTAGTATGACTGAAGAATAATTCAAATTCAGTGACATCAACTATACAGGTGATGGTAGCGTAGGGGATGGCAAGAAATGTGACCCAAGAGTGATAAATGTAATTTCATTAGAAGAGATCAAACCCAGTCTATCTTTAGCAGAAGATAGGGCAGGATCTGTAAATTCTATTGCTCCTTAAGTCTATGATAACCTTTGTAATGGCTATCAGTTTGAAGCTATGGTTAACATTTCATTGTGCTTATACAGAACTAGGACACACAGATCAAAAGAGCGATGACATGGGACATTGACTTTGGATACCTGCTGGTATAAATTGGGAGAAATTATATAAATCAAAAGAGTAAAAGTACTTGTAATTAAGTGACAAAGCAATTAATAGATTGAGAACTTGTTTACATAGTTCAGCAATATGGGGCTGATTCAAAATCATATTGAAGTAACCCAAAGTATTTCCAAGTCACATCAGTAGGTTTTGGGTTAAGCTTCTATACCAAGACACAGGGAAGCGATGTAATTTGTAATTTAGCTTTTAGCGAAGAACCTTTTTATTTTTTGAATTAGAGGTTTTGAGAGATGGGTTTCTTCCTAACCTCTCTTAAAGTAAGCATACTATCTTATTTTTCCACCTAAGGACTCAGTGTGGGACAACGTAATCACATGAAGAGTAAACTTCAAGTTAATGAGATGATCCATGTGCTTAAAACTCAACATTTCTGTAAACTGTCGTCACAAGGACTTGAAACAAAAATTCAGATACCACCAAATGGCAAGAAATTAATTCAGATGTTCATTTCACTTGGTACAATTCTAAACAGCTACATTGCAAGGACACTAAAAAATCTGATCTCATCAACATTTTCTGCTGAATTTCTTACTCTGATGGTCTCAGCTGCATTTCAGTTAAGGATATGGAAGAACGACAAGACTCACGATATATCTTATAACCCAAAAGAGTATATGTTTCACACCCTATTTACATATTAGGTCTCTGAACTAAAAAATGATAAACCATTTTTTATATTCTTATTTTGCTCTGACGTTTAGAGTCCCAATGATAAGGTATGAACAAGTATTCTCTGACTTTTATGATAGCAGCTAGAAAATAGTTTGGGTGCTGCCAATCTGCAATATTTCATTTTTGTTACAAAACTTTTAGTTGCTCAATCTGGATCTGCAGTCAGTGACAACAAAACAAATAAGCCCTGATTTTGGTGGAAATGTTTTGCAGTTCTTCCTACACCATGAATCAAATGAAAAGATAACTAGCTCAGCTTGATGCTGGAGCTGAAATCCTTGTCATTGTAACTGATTCAGATATTAAACCTTACTTTAATATTTGCAAAAATGCGAAGTAATTTAAACAATTTTATTGAAGAAAATAAATGGAGCACAGGATGAATGAGACAATAAGTGAAAAAATAGAAAGAAGAATGAACAGGAGGGAGAGCCAAAGCTAAGGCAAAATGCATTACTGGTGGCTTCTGCCAAACAGCAGAAAGGCAGTTTCCATCCAGAGTTCTGTTTGCCAGTTATTCAGAGCTGTGGCTGATGTTGCTCCCTGTTAAACCAGTGTGGCAACTGTGTAAACTCCACTTCAAAACGTGGCATTTCACACGTTCGCTTGGCATTTAATCTCCATGTGGTTCCTCTTGAATAAACTAATGCATACACCAAGCAGTTTTCTTTTGACTAGTAGGTACCATAAAGATCAATCCTTATTTTCCAAAGCACCATTGGATTAGAATTAAAATCTGTGAGTTGAACTGATGAAGTTAACAAAACTAAAATGCCATTTACTGCCCGCTTTGTTCACCACATCTCTAGAAAGTATGAAAAGAGTTAGTATCTGCCAGAAGGCTCCTGATTATAACTATGTTTGTACCAAATATCCCTCCAGAAGCATCTTTGCTCCTAGAAATGTGAAGAAAAAGAGAAAACAAAAATGAAGCAGCAACTTTAAAAATGTTTTTAAGATCATACCTGCAAACATGCCAATTGTAGCCACCTTTTTGTTTCCTGAGTACATCCCTAACAGTTTCAGCGCATCTGAAATTATGAAATGATTTAAGTCTGAAGATCCAGATATATTCCAGATATTTCATTAGGTGCCATCATTTGATCAGCCTCTCAGGTTATGGAAAGAACCAGCACAATTCATAGCTTTCAACGGTATTTATTTAAAATTCTATATTTAAAAGCATCATTCTTTAGCTTCCTCTCTTTGTTTTCCATTACATGTATTGGCTTGTAGTTCTTTGTCAGCTCAGCTGATTGACTTTTGATGTTCCTTCTTAATGTATCTGTGTTGCTGCATCCTTCTGGGAGACTGGCTATAGAGACTGCTTATTGTATCACTATTACCACACATTTCTTGCACAGATTTTCTGACAGATATCTCCAGCACTTCTGTTACAGTTTACTGAATCGTGTATCCTGGAAAAGCCAAAGTCACTGGGACAATGTATGGTAATTCTACAGTGAGAGTCTCTGATGAACAGAGGAGAACTGTGTTAATCTGTCTTATTCTGCATTCTGAAACCCAGTCGTGAGTAACAGAGATTCCAGTGCTGATTAAATCATGAAAAAGGCCTGTTGTCTTGCTAAACAGGACGAGGGCAGTCAGTCTGCAACTGTCATCCAGCTGAACTTGCTAGACATTGCCAAAATTAGAGCAGGCTAAAGTTTCTGAAGCTCATGCAGTATTTTCTTTTCCATCTGCTATTGTGGAGCACGGTTTGCATTTCCCAGCCAGCAAATCTTGTCACTGCCTGGAAAAAATTATGCTTTCATAGTATCACTTGGCCTATGGTTCTTCTGAGACAATTAGGAGCATACTTTTCAGGAGCTTTTAGTCCAGCCACCATGCTATAACTTTAGTGCTGCTGGTTATCCAGTACAGAAGGAAAAAGACAGTGTAGTTACAAAAAGTGGTTGGCTGTGATGCTAATTTGAGATGCTAGTTTGAGTTGTAAAATTCACAGGTTCCCAAACCCCACTGTTTGGACAAGAGTATGACTTCTTAATCAGTTTGTCCGGTTCCTTCTTACATCTTTGGTTTGCCCTTCCTTTGCCTTCACATCCAAAGACCATGAAGTGTTTGCATCAGCAGTGCAGTCAGTCCTCTAGTCTGACAAGGTTTAAAGCATTGGGAAACATGGTTTGGTCAGGAATGGGTGATCTAGTATGAAAAAAATAGGAAGTTGAGCTTAAAACAATATCTGAGCTGTTTCAATTAAAAGAAAATGCAAAAAAAAAAATTGTCCTTTTATTCCATCTTTTTTTTTTTTGTCCTTTCATATGATCAGGATAGGGAGAACTAAATATATAATTTTAAAAATACAGTCAAGTGAAAACTGAGTGGAGAAATGTTTCTAACTACATCAGTGGATAAACACCAGGGAAACAATTATTGCATTAGCCAAAGACTGTCTTTATACAGGAGCAAATGGCCATCAATACATTTAGGAGTGCATTAAAAGAAGGTTTCTAGTCTTCAGAGGGATCAGATGTGAGAACAGCTTTCTAATAAAGCTTTGTAATAAACCTAAGGTATTAAGCTTGATCAATTTATGATCATGGTTAATGACAACAGTTGAGACTGACTTGATAATTTAGGGGGCCCCTTCCAGGTCTGAATCCTGCATTGCCATCTCTGTCCACTAAAGTCCTTGATAAAATGAAATTTCCAAGCAAAAAATTATAGAGGGCATCTAATTTTTTGATGACGTTCTATTCTACGTTGCAATCTCAAATATGCAGATGTCTATGTATATGCAAGCTATGTGTCACTGTTCACATTTAACTATAAACTCTAGCAACAGACATCAGGCTAATTCTAGGCCTTCACGGCACCAGGCATCTTCTGTCTCACACCTAACTGCCAACATGAGCTCTGAATCCCATTGAAACTTATCACTGAAACGTCTTGCAAGTAAATGAAAGATACCAATGCTGTGCTACTTAACATATAATTTTTGTGTTTCTGCAATACAGCTGCATCAGTTTAACTGAAGCAATAAGCAGTGCTCCCTTTTGTGTTGTCCTCTTTGTATGCCTTGTGGCAATGGCTGCTTCTTGTAATGTAATTTCTGTAATGCATGGCACATCATGTGTGTTCTTGGGATCAAGGCCATGAACTGTCTAATGGGAGTAAGAACAATAGCAACAATAATAATTTTTGTTAGGAATGTGGAATATTTTGCAAAATTCATTGTGCACCATCTGTACAGTATACTCGACACTAAGTTGGTTGAGTTTTAATTGCTTATTCTTACGGGTTCAATAGTTAACATGTTTGAAAGTCCAGTCAATTTCTTAAGCTACATTAGCTTAATGAGGCATATATAGGCCCCCATAGTCTTTGCACTTAGATGGCAATTTTGTGATTAATACTAATTAATGACACCTCAGTGCACATTTGAAGTGAATGATGAAAATATTCATCCAACCCTGATAAAGAATACACTAAAGCAACATTCAAGCAAGACATCAGAGAGGGAGAATCTAGATAAACACGCCTCAGTTTTCTGCTGTGGTAAGTTGAAATCAAATGACATTTGGTTTTACATTGTAGAAGGCCCAAAACAGATTTGATCGCTTCTGCTTTCCCAGCTTGCCGTTCCTTCTCTTGTTTCTAAGCTGCTTCCTCAGTGATGTATAAGAATGGAAGCTAGCAGTGAGTAAAGGTGGGAAATGCAGATGACCACAGAATCCACCAGGAAAGGATATCACATGTCTGCCCATAAATCAGGGGTTTCAAGACAGCATTAGAATGTATTCAACCTTTCATTCTTTTCTCAACCGCATGATAAAGGAATGTGACCACGGATTTGACAATATTTGTTCAGAGGGAGCTGGTTAGGTGTGCACAGCGAGTCAGAAACTATAGCACTACAGCAGTATTTTAGGAATAAGAGCTCCTGTTCCGCTGCCGGCTCTTTAGATAATTTGTTGTGCCTGCTCTTGTACTGCTGTTTTGAATTGTGTTCCTATAAAAATAACAGATACTGCAATGGTACTTCATACTTCTGTAAAACTTTTCAGCCAAGGACCTCAAAGCACCATTCAAAATTACTAAGTCTTACCAAGTTTCCAGCAGATGTGTTTACATAGGTATCGGGGAGTTTCTTTTACACAGTCTGTCCTTTGCTACAAGTTCTGTGTGTCTGAGAAATGTCATAGGTTTTATAAAAAGGAGAGAGACGAATCCTGATGTCAGTGAGAGAGCCTGACTTTTTGTATATCAGCAAGTGATGGCGAGAATGGGCTGGAAATGGGAAGGAATATGCCCGTTCTGTCTGCATAGTCCTGCAGACAGCAGAGGGGGAAGAAGCCACTGACAATGATAAATAGAGTTATTTATATTTACAGTTATTCTACGGTCCCCAAACTGGGGAGTTCTGTTACACCTTTTAAAGGAGTTGCACGATAGCTATACATTTAAAAAAAAAATAAATAGGCAAACCTTAAGAGTAAAATCATAGATCCCTTGAAGTCAGTAACAAAACTCTCCTTAACTTGACTAGGCCAGGACTTCACTTTGAAAAGACTGCAGAATTGTAGGAGAAAAGAAGAGGGTAGATTTGGAATTATGCTAATATTTAACAGACTGCAAAATAGTTGGTGTGAGAAACATCTGAAATGATATTCCATGAACTGATTAAAATTTTCTCGGACGAAGCTTTTGTCAATATACTGCTATGTGTTGGGTGAAATAATAGGCTTTTTTCATCTTTTAACTTTCACGACATTGCTATAATAAAAGACACAAAAATCAATTCTTTCCAGTGGTTCAGGGAATTATTTCACTTTACAAAGCTACAAATGTGCCATTCCACTTGGCCATGTCCCTTTAACATGACATTCTAATAAAGTGTGTTCAATTATTCCAATTTTTAAAACTTGTACCATGTTTTCTTCTATATTCAAATGATTTCACAGAATTTTCACACAGTTAAATCTCATTGTCATTGTGTATCTTAGCTGGTAGAGAGCCATGGTTTCTGAATTTCTTTCCGGGTTTCTTGCAATACAACCACAAAGCATAAATATCATGCACGGATTTATTTTTATTTAATGTGATAATGATGTAATGATTGAGACAGGAACCTTGCTTCTGGAGAAGAAATTATTTTCTTATACACTATAAATGAAGAATTATGCTATCTTTTCTTTCTGGTGAATGGAAGTTCAAAAGCAAACCTTTCAATGAACTTAATTTTCAGTCCAATACTATTAAGTACCTCTGATACACTCTGGTGTTGGCTATGTACTGGGCAGCCTTGTTAATGCAGTGTTGAATTCAAGTTCACAGCCCTTTATCGAAGCAACTCAGGATTGCCTTGGGTGATAGAGCTTGTGTGTGCATACTAAACACCTCTCGAGAAAATGCCTGAAAGGCTTAACTTGCACGGCCTAGTCAAATCACAGCTGAGAGGAGATGTGAATGGTGTCTATAAGTTATAGAGAGGAACTATTAATTTTAGGGAAATTTAGCACAAGAACGGATGCACACCTCAGCTTGGTGAGGATCGTGTTCTAAAAGGTAACAAGTGTGAGCTCTAATACATCTGCAAGAAACCAAGGAAAAGACAGAGAGATAACTCTTGTGATCAGACTTGATAGGCTCAGTGAATGGGACAAGTATTACATAGATTTATTTTTAGACTTTGTGACTGTGAGGCCAAGACTCCAATACTGTTGAGGTTTCTTCTGACACTCTGATTTAAAAAGACTGTAACATTAAGAGTTAAGAGGGAAGGTTGGACAACGTCTTGGGTGAAATGCTGACCCCAGTAAAACCAGTTGAAACTGCTGATTTGATGGGGCCAGGATTTTCCCTTGAGTAAACTGCAGAGATTCTCCTAAGTGTTCCTTTTGTCTGGTGCCGCAGAACATCTAGTAGCAGAAATGCCTATTAAAACATCAAAACCTTTATTTGCTTTGTGCCAGTTCAAAGTACATACTGCAGTTTGAAACGTGTCAGCGTAACTTTCCTCTTCTAGAGTTGCAGAGGCTTATTTTCTCCTGCAAAGAACTAGCAGCAGGCTCTCTGAAGGTAGTGTCATGCTGTCCTAAGTTGCTTGTTCTAGCAATACAATAGGCATCTTCTTAGCACAGAGAAAATGACTAATTAAAATTTAATTAAGATATTGCATGTCTTGTAACATTTTTAAAGGAAGAAGTACTTGAAAATGAATGCCTTTTACTCACAGTTTCTAGTTTTTCTCCTTTACTGCCAAGAAAAAGCAATTAGGTAAGCTCAGTTAAAAAAAACCAAACAACAAAACCCTCCATTTTGTATTTTATATATAATAGAGAAAATGTAGTGAGAGGCAGTAAAAGAAAGAGCTGGAAGTATAAATGCCAATAAAACTTACGAGGCAATTTAATGCAGTGTGAGGCCTGACTTCTGCATGGTTAGGTCCTTAGTTTTTGTGC
>NW_010430696.1:74988-76430 GCF_000710305.1 Buceros rhinoceros silvestris
GATGGTTTCACTGGAAACTGGAACGTATATATGTGTTCATTGTATCGTACAATGATAAAGCTAGCAGGTGCCATCAGGAATAAGGATGGACTAAATTATGACCTGTCAAGTCACAGATACTGGCGTTCCCTGAAGGACAATGTGCTGTTGTCTCAGACCAGAGGACTGAGGAGTGACAAGAGAGACTGCTACCCACACCTACAGCCGTTCTGGGACTGCATAATTATAGCACTATAATTTACACTCAAGGATGTATTATAGAGGTTTTATTTTTAATCTATTGCAAACCCAGCCACGTATGAGAAAAATACTGAACTTCTGGGAGAAAAGCTGCAAACAGTCAAAAAGCCCTTTAGCAGAGTTAAAGCTAAAGTAAAATTTCTTATTTTAAAGCTTATTTCTTATACCAGATCTCCTGGACATACCTGTTTTTTTAATCTGAAAATGAAGTTCCCATGCCGTGGGCCTGGACCAAGAAAGGGAAATATGTCCAGGTCTCTGATGCTGTCTCAGGCTCAATGTGGAAAGTCCATTACTGTGTCTTCAAAAGTAATTTCAAAATGCAAATGCACTGGCTAAGGATTCTTGTCTCAAAGATAGGCAATTTCCTTGCCTTGTGCTCATTTATTTTTCATAAAGAATGAAATATGGGGCAGAGTTTTATTTGTTGACGGTTAACAACAGTAACTTAGACTCAACACTGACCTAAATTCTTCCTGCTCAGAAGTGCTGAAGTAGAAAATAACGAAGGCAGTGTTGTTTCTCAAATGCAAAACTTTATATTGCTGGAATGCTTGCAAGTTTAAGGCCTCCAGTTTTAATGTGCAATTCCTTACAGTAAATTCTTATGTAGAAAAATTTATCTATTTGCTGGGTATTCCTGTACTGAACTAGATACCTTAATACATTAGTTTCTTTTCTTTTTTAGTTCACAAAAGCTCTTCTTATAAAAAAGATTGTGAATTTCATTTATGGAGGAGTGAGAATCCACAATTTTATGCATAGTTGTATTTTTTTTTATTTTGACTGTGCATGTGGAATTTAGCGCTGAAGCACAGCATTATGGAATATCTGCAAAGAGTTGGATGTTGATGCTCTCTTGTGTGTTGCTGTTTGAATTTAATCATTTGGCCAAAGTAAATGTTTTGAGCTTAAATGTCTTGGTCTTCTGCTGCTTTCTTTACAAGGGTGAATATTTTTATGACAGAGAGGATTCTTGTTTATAGTGTTTGGTGGCTTCCTAATGATGTATCATTTTAAGAAACATTTCTTTCAGAAACAACCAAATAACCTCATTAAAACTGGTGTTAGCATGTGTCAGTGCTCCTAACAATCATCACATCAGCAATAGCAGTCTTCATCAGCGACATTTTTATTTTACTTGAATAAATTACTCCAGCTAGTGGTAATTAAATCTCTGTGTACAGCTTTCATGCCTCAGC
>NW_010430696.1:76617-80966 GCF_000710305.1 Buceros rhinoceros silvestris
GGGGTAAGATATAGATAACAATATGGTAACCTCCCAGTACCCATTGCCCCCTCAAGTAGATTGTTAGGCAGCCAGTTGTCTCATATACAGTCTCTGAATGCCAATTTATCTCCAATGTCTTTCTTTTGCTGTTTCTCTTCCTTCATTGTATTTGCTGTAGTTGGCCAACTACTGATTTCCCTCTCACATTAAGGCTCTTATTTTATACACAGGGAGCTGTCTACCTGTCAAAGATTTCCTTTCAGTCCCCAGGGGTGAGAGGAGCTGAACAGAATGGCTGAAGAAAATAGATTGCTCAGGAGTGTTTCCCACTGTGCTGAATCCAGTACAGAAAAACAAATGAGAGCAAATAGTGTAGCCAAAGACTGCCAGCACTGTGCTGCCTGGAATGTCTCCGCACAGTAGCAGGTGGAGGCTTGACCTCCCTGGCATCCATAAACGCCAGGGACAACCTGTACCGTCTGGTGTTGCTGCTGATTTAAGTTATGCTATGACAAATTTCTTTGGTCTTAATCTTGGCAGCAAAAAATACATGCTATACCTTTAGTTTTACTTCCAAAGGATTCTGAAGAAGAGGGAATTAATCTTTTTTTCCCTCTCAACATGGTGTTGGAGAATTTTGGAGGACTGCATATCAAATGAAGGAACAGTACTCTTTCTCTTTGCAAAGAGTAATTCCACATACAGTAAGGATCAACTTTGTGCAACCTTATTTACGTGAGGCTTTCTGTTCCACGTGATCCATGGAAAGAGACAAAAAAGCCAGGACATATTAGGAAATAGCCTGTTATTGCTGGGGTTAGTGGTGGCCCCTTTGTATTGTGCAAGTCAGACAGAAAGCCTGTGTTTCTTTGGTCTGAAGGTCTAGTGGTGTCATCCTGCTTCACAGAGCAAAAGTTACCTTTTCTCTATATGTTTGGTCTAAGAAACGGCTGGCAAAGGCTCTTTAGCGAAATCCCCCTTATAAAATTTTGCTCCTGGTAAGCACCCTGTTGTGTGTAGCTAGGCTGGAGATCTGAAAAGTGTCTTTTATTCTCTCCAAACAGCTACCATATATGAGGAGGCCACGCATGGATTTTGTATGTCTCAGTGTGTGCACCACCAGCTGTAGCCTGTGCATGTTTCATTTCCCATTATATCACTGGTGTCAGCTTCAGTAAGATGATGGTGTAGCTCTAAGATGTTCCTTGATCAGCTTCTCCCTTGTATTGGTGATACTTAAACGCGATGCTGCTCAAGGGAGGTCTACCCCCTGACAAGGGCTCTGTGTGGAGGGTGTGCAGCCACACTCTGCAGTCAGCTCTGATGGATGTGCAGCCACACTCTGCAGTCAGCTCTGATGGTGGAGGTTAAGCATTCTGCTAATACTGTCTCTGAAGTATTCTGGTTCACATGCAAATAGCTACTTCACCATCAAATGCATTTTAGTATAGTTAGATTTGGGATGTATAAAAGAGCACTGGTATGTTGCATAAAGTAGGTGGTTTCATATGCTGTAGGATATTCTATGAATAGAAGACGTCACTTTGCTAATGTAATTTCATATTATTCATATTGCATATTGAATTTTCACTTTTCATACTGCAATTTTTATTTGATCTCATCATTATCCTTTCCTAGACTGCCATACCTCCCCAGGGAGTGGTTGGGTTGAGTATTTGGTCTAGTTTTATTTTGTTGTTCCTCCTGTTCCCTTCAGATGTGTTGTTAAGTTGAGAATTTGCTGTTCTGTATTTTGAATCATTTTTATACCTCAGAGGGCTCATTAGACCTTGCTATTTGAAAATGCGTGTGTGTGGATATAGAGACTGATAGATAGGTAGATGCACGTGCATATATATTGTGGTTTATGTTTCGATGTTTGAGAGGAAGATAATGAATAAAATTCTGTATGTAAAGCAAGAAACTTAAATGCATCATTGCTTATTAATTAATATTGAAGTAAGAAGGAGCTTATATCCTGAGGTTTTTTTGAAAATCTGGCTACTCATATGGTTGACTAAGCATGGATTAAGGTATTTAACTTCAGATTCTTATGCATGAGCAAACTACTCCTCTAAATGTAGGTGTGCATGTATGTTAAAAGTTGCATGAATGTACGTACATTTACTTCAATACATCAATATTATGCAAGGCCCATTCTAGGGCACTATTGAATAATGGAAAAGGATGCCCCTGAAAATTAAACAATTTCTATTTTTGAAGTTGCCAGAAATCAAAATTCAGACTACAATGTTGTTGTTGTTATTATTATTATTATTAATGTGTCTGCAACACTGGGAAACCTGAACTTTATTTGCAATCCAATTGAGCTGTCATCATTACTTCATCATTACAGTCATGGAGAAGACAAACATGACTTCTTTTTCTTAGAAGTTTCAATTTTTTTCTTATTCTTTCTGTGTAATAATTCTTGGCTGTTCTGTTCTCTTCTTTCCTCGGTAATGCATAGAGCATACTGGTTAAGACTGACATCTGTACAGGAGTAGCCCTTGTATATTATTTGTGTGCTTCAATCTTTTTTCTGCCATCTCCTTTTTTTTTTTTTTGTTTGATTTCCTTCCTCATCCCTGCTATTGCAGGGCCAAAAGTCTAGACCAACCTTTGCAGAAGGTTGACTTCATTAAACTATTCCTTGTGTAGTCTGGTCGATGAGATTTTTGTAGTTCTGATTCCTTGTTAGAAAAAACTTCCTGGAAGCCCAAGATGTGCCCGAGTTCTAATTACATGTGAAGAAGCAGCGGTTTTAGTCTGAAGAAATTAATTCCATGGCAAATGACACATTACTTTTCACTACAGGGTTTTCTTGTGATAAAAATGGTCCTTAAATAGCACAGTTCCCCTGTGAACAAAATGGAAAGCTCCAAGGAGAAATTCTTGTATGAAAATAGGCCATCCAGTTTAGCCTCTTTGCAGTTATGAAAGAGAGACACCATCCAGTCAGGGATGTGGAAGGCATTATTCCCATTTTATGGGTAGGTAAATGTGGGCATTCTGGTGCACTATGAGCTTTTGCAAAGATTGGTTTCAGTCAGGGAGAAGTCACCCTCTCCAAGGATTGCTGTTCTGCTGCCCTGTTCTCCTGCTACAGGAAGAAAATGAACAAATCAGATCCATCTATTTTTTGATCTTCTGCCATTGCATTTAGACTACAAATGAAATTACGCACCTGGGAAAGGTAGTGTAATCAACACTGATTACCTTATAAAAGAGACGGTTTTCCTCCATCACTGAAAATATATTTCTTGTGCAAGAAACTCACTGGAACTCAACCATAACCCTAGATTCAGTCTGTGAACTTCAGTGTTAGCCAGCCCACAGGTTTCTGTCATCTCTGCTGGCATTCTGTTACGAGGTGCAGTTCTGTTCACTTGTGTCACGGAAGCAAACATGTTTTCATGTCCTTTGTAGACTTTGTAGACTATCTTCCTTTTAGTATTGGCACAAGCTTTCTTCTCCAGATTGCCTATGGGCTTTTTCTAAGTGCTCTCCAGCAGCTCCAAATGGATCTGCCTCCCCTGTTGTGCTATAGTACAATGTTCAGGACAACAATCAGGAAACACGCGATGTTTGGAGATAGTTTGAGATCAAAACAGGATAAGTGTTTCTCTCTGCGTGGGAATGTTAGCTCTGCAGCACATCTGATGTATGAGTGTTTGTCTCTCAGTGTTGCCAGATGGGAACAAATCTGGGCTCTCAGGATTTGGAGTGCTAAATTTGTCAAGATGGCACTGTGAGAATATTAGCTGCTAGCTGCTAAACTCTCCATTCACCAGGAAGGCTGCTCTTGATGCTTCCTGATAAGCTATGTGAAATGTTTGTCATTTTTACTTTTCCTTTTTTAAAAAATTTCTTGCCAGTGTTTATCTTGCTTAGGATTTAAAACTATATTTGCTGTAAGCTATGTGAAATGACATGTAAGTAAACAACATAAACATCAACCCTGTGATTTAAACAACATTTTCACTAATTAAAACTGTCTCCACATTTTACCACTGCTGTTATAGTTTTTTGAATGTTTATGGTCTCTTCCTAAGAAAAATCATATAAATGTATGAATTGTTATTTCTGCTTCTTGAATATGAGTTTTAGCGGTAAGCTCCCTACAAAGTCAGGCAAATACTCTCCCCTGCGCTGCTTCTGCCAGGATGTACAGTGCTATTAATGGGTTTATCACCTCTTGTTCTTTCCAAGCTTTTGATTGCAGTCATAAAACCCAAAAGGACTCATTAAGTTTTTTTTCACTTTTATTTCCATGTGCTCGGAGCACTCTTAAAAAATAAAGGTTTTAACCTAGGTAAAACTTTCTTGAACACATTTTGAAAATCAGACCAGGTCCTAATTCAGCA
>NW_010430696.1:81076-89004 GCF_000710305.1 Buceros rhinoceros silvestris
GCAGGAATTTGTGGTCTTTCAAGAAGTGCTTGGATCTGCACACAGAGTGCCATTACCTGTAGGCTCTCAGAGTAAGTGGGAAGGTAGAGCATTAAACAAACAAGTATGTCCATGGAGAGCTCTTTGATTAGAGTAGCACTAAAGTTGGCTGGTTTTGAATAGAAGCTTGTGTTGTCAGGTGTAGCTAGAAAGAGAAATTTAACCCACAAATTAAATTAGAAGATGTGATGCACAGTCTGAAGTTTTGGGACATATAATAATTTCTGCATATTAGAATAATTTGTAGGAAAAGAGGAAAAAAATATTATCTTACATTCATTTTGTAGAATGTCAGGAGAATATCCATGCAGGATTATATTCCCTCTTTTTATGTCTTCCACTGAAGTATTTTGTGTTTCTTAGTGTTCTCTTTCTTGCTAAACAATACATATTTGGTCAGGAAGTCAGCCAGTGTAAATTGGAATAGCTCTGCTGAGATGGATGCATTTATGCTAATTTGTACCAGTTCAGACCTTTTCTCATGTACCAGGGCTATGCAGTCCTTTGAAAACTGACAGCAATTTTTTGTATAACAGAATGGTGCTCTTTGGGCTATGGAAAACAACACAAGCTTCATACCACATTATGTTCTGTAAAAATATTTGGCAGAGAGAGTATGGTGTTGATTTCCCCTACCATGAAAGCAGCCTGAATAAATTCTCTAACAGCCTGAATAAATTACTTGTTAACATTTACAGCTGTTAACTTACTCACTCATCACATCACAATGGATCACTGTCAGCAGGAGGGAAAATTATGTTAAAGCAACTGGATTTAACAAGACTGAAAAAATTTGTTCTGGGAAGTTAAAACATGCTGTTTCTTGGGAATGAACCGCTTTCCTCCATGTGGCAGCCCCATAACTTTCCCTCTGGCTCTGGGTGAACACAGTGATCTGCCTGTACAACGTTGTTCTAACAATAAGACTTCAGTTTAGAAACGACTTGACCTTGGATGACAACGCCCTGTTTGAAGAGGTGCAGAGACACCCTCATCTCCAAGGGGCAATTGAATCCCCATCATTATCTTTTGACCCTGGCATAGAATAGGCTAATGAAGGGCTGAAACTTTGAATCTGGTTCCTTTTTTCTTAGAGTCTCTGCTTTGAACTTAAAACATGTTAAATTGGAAGAATTTCCCCTAGTAATGTATGCAGATTCGTCAACATAAAGCTTTACAGAGACATGAAGATAATTCCTCTTACTATTTGCGAGATAGAATATTTTAAATCCAGAATATTCAGCTACATGTTATGTTTAATTCACTCACTGACTTCAGAAAAAGGAAGGGCTTAATCTATGAACTTTTCTCTAGTTAAATGTGTGGTACATAATTAAGCCATTTGGGGGTTCCCCAGATAGATCAATCTTTGGTTAAAAAACCCCAAAACATTAAAATGTCTTTCCTGTTCTACGGAGGTAGTTTGGTTTTCATGATTGTTTAATGAAAGTAGGGGCATTAAAAAAAAATCATCTGGAAATCTCTAGTGGCTGAGCAAGAATCCTTGTAGACAAGATGGGGTACTAAAATTCTGGAAACCCATCATCATCCATTATTTCAGGTCCTCAGCTTTTAGCTCAAACAAAATTCCCAGGTTACCTCTGCTTGAGCCAAGTCTATACCCCTCCACCATACATTGCTGCCTATTGGATGACTAAGATATTTAAGAGAAAACATGAAGATCCATAGATACTGCCTGCATTTTTTGGCATGAAAGTGCAAGACCAAGTCTCTATTTTTTTTTAGAACTTGTAGACAACATACTGAACTTTGATAGGATGGTATGGGGAGAGTACTGTATATAAAGAAATAAGTCTGGAAATCTGTAAAAAAAACCAACCTACTTTTCTGACACCTGAAACAAACAAAACAGATCTCAGCTTCAGCACTATGGAGAATTGTGATGTTTAGAACTCTAGCCAAGATGCTGGAAATACTACCTTTTCTTCCCATTTCTTTGGATAAAACTAGCCAGTTTTTAAGCTAAGGGTTCTAAAAACTCCTCCTTTTTCTTGTCTCTTAGAAGAGGTTCAGAGAATGGTGCAGTATGATGGTGAGAACAGGCCAGTCACTGAACAAAGCTTTGTAACGGGCGTTTTATTGATGTGCTGTGTTTTAATTAGTATGAAGTGACTAGGATCTGATCAAAATGAGTCAGTGCATATATAATGATAATGTCAGTGTAGTACGGTGCATTTGTAATCTCAAATATAGTTAACAGCTCAAATTATTGATCTTAGTGGGATGGAAAAGAGAGAAAGACAGTATTCTCTATTGCTGATTCAATATTGTTGCTTTTTTTCTGGAATTCACTTGTAATAACACTCTTCCAAATATAACAGGTGGTTCTACTGTATTTAACCAGAAACAGTTTGCAGGCTGCTCTATTAAAAACAGGAAAAAAGCAAACATGGTTTGAATTTTGCCAATGCAAATTAAAAATACGTTAAGAAAAAAACTCTGATGTTGGTTATGGCCTAATATAACAAGGTTATAAATAAATTGCTCACTGTTCTCATGTATTTTTAGTAAACGGATTTGGGAATAGCACAACAAATCCCCAATGCCCAATTAAAGTCTCTTAACTAATTTAACAAATGCATTGTAAATGGGTAGCTGGAGATACTTTAAATAAACATACATTTCACAGAGGAACTTTAATAGCCAAACAAATGGAAAATCAGTTCAAATGCTTTAGCTTTCTCAATTGTCCTTAATAAATAAGTCATAAGAAAACAAAAAACAATTAACAAGTGCAACTGTCATACTTTTGTTTGTTTGTTTGTTTTGTTTGTTTAATCAGATGACAGCGTTTTGCTGTATGTGTCTTTTAAGAATGCCTTCACTGAGAAGCAATTTATAAGGTGTTCAAAGCCTCCCTGGAGTTCTTTGTTTTTACCCAGAGTTAAAATTATTTTGATGGGCTTTGCTTGTTTTGCTTTCAAATTCATTCCAAACAAACGGTGAAAAAAACCAATTCACTGCAAATTCTGAGGCTGCTAACTTAGTAGTGAATTAACTCCGGGTCTGATTTAAAAAAAAAAAGCAGACATCTCTCCTTTTCTCCCTTGGTAAAAAACTTGCCAGCCAGCCAATCGATGAAATGAAACATCTGGCTTTCCAGTGAAGATTGTTCTGGCATTTTGCCTGCATGAATTTTGTCCTTGTGGAATCCCTGTAAAGAGCACAAACTGTGCATCAATTAAAGAATACTGAAGGGCACATACAGCAGCTGAGAAGCATGTGTGCTGGGACAGTGTTTGATGGGCTGGTATCAAGCAGGAAGATCAAGTGCAAAAAAGACAGCTGTGGAAAATCTACTCAAGAGCAAATATTTAACAAATGGTGAGGTAGGAAACATCAGTCCAGTGTGTCTTGTTTTCATGAAGCACTTAAGACTCAATAAGGTCATGGATGGTCACTAAGTCTTTCCCTCTCCTTTCTTCATGATTTTTTATAAAAATTGTCTTAGAAATATCCTGATCAATAAGATATCTTCCTTTCATTGTAAGCCACTCCAACTCCGTGAACATAAATTAAGGAACAGGATTTTCTCCCTTTTTTTGAAAACCTATCAGACTGGTTATTTATAGGAACAATCAGACGCGTTGTCCGATTATGCAAGTAACAAAAAGTAGTAGTCACGAGGGAGTCATCTTGGTCTACAGAAGAATGTAGCATGTTCCTCTGAGTGACATTCTGACTTAGGGAGTATGGAAAAGAAAAGCAAAAAATGACTTAATAATTTGGAAAAAATTGCTTTCATATGGCATTTTGTTGACTCAGACCCCCTGAATACTCTGTGATTAAGACTCCAGACTCTCATAAATAGTGAAAAAAATTGGAGGAGTGAAAAAGAACTACAAAAATGGTCCTGAAAGCTATAGAAAATGCCTTATGATGCCAAACATAAAAGCTTGTTGAAGTGAATTGATGAAAAGAATAAAAAAGTACTTGATCAAGCTCAAAGACAGAATATTCTGGACAGTTTCACAATCTCACGCAGAAGAATTGGACTTTGTAGTAAGAAGTACATAACTGTCATAACTCAACAAGTGAGATTTGACAGAAAGTTTATGGAAAAAAGGAATTGTGAATGCAGATATATTCAAAAAGATCAGACTGTGAGACCCCTACCAGAATTTCTGCAGGCCTCATTCAGATACAGTTCTTCAGGGACTTTTTGATTTAAAGAATATCAGTAATGACAGTGGAGTCCATTCAGCCCCATTTACACAATAAGGTAAGATATAACAGCCCACGACTTTGCATTTATGCATATGCATAGGTGAACTTCAAATACCTATATGCTAATGTTAAAACAAAAAGCACTAAACATGTTATTCCGTTAGTAAACCCTCACAGTGCCCTGACTGTGTCCTAAAATCTGTGGTTTTATGTGGCTTGTGCCTATCAAGAGGTGCTGAAATTGTTTCTTAATAGACATTGCTAAAATGGATGTGTTGATTTGGTGCTGAAGACAAGATTCTCTTGGAAGAAACTACAGCTGCAACAGCAACAAAATTTCATTTATTTTCAAACTGCTTTGGGCAAAATATGGAAAACAAGAAAGAGACCAACTAGAAAGCTGAGCAGATGGATTGCTGCTCTTTATGTAAAATAGTTCTCACACAGTTGTATGAACTTCCAAGAATATTTCCAAGGGAATTTCTACACCGCTGTCAATACTGCTGAGGGAAAGTGCAATCTCTTCCACAGAAATGGGAGAAGTCTTTGATACTGACAGGGAACATTTAACAGAACTGTTGAGAATTTCAGCTTTCACCAAACTTAAATTTAAACACATAGGATGGGCTTATGTCAAAAGTCTCTATCTGCAGTAGCCAATCCAGCACTAAAGACAGAGGCATTGGAATATTCAAGTTTAGAAACAGGAACACGGGAATGCAAACCATGAAATAATTTCCTAATACTTCTTCTCCAATGATGTAATGAAATGTGTTTTCCCAATACTATGTCAGTGGGTACCTCTGGGAACTTGTTTTAGTCTGAGCTGTCAGGTCTATAAACCTCCCAAGCTTAAACTGGTGAGTCTGTTGCTAATTTGTTTTATGTTCCCATTAATGTCTAATTAAGTAAGCCACTAAAAGTCAATATAGCTAATGAGAAAATCTAACAAAATGTGATCAAATTATTTCCATTAGGTTAACTTTTTGGAGTTTTACTTGATCATCTTAATAAGACAAACTTATGAAAGGGAGTTTTACCCAAATTGAAACCACATCCTAAACCAACAATGAATGCTACTGTCCCCTTCCATCACACAATCCTTTTCCCTTGCCATTTTTCACACTCTTGTTCCTCTGTGCAACTACAAACAGTTCTGTGTAGGTACATATTGTCTTTATACACGGTCAGAGAAAAAAGTCTTTATTCTGGTCTCTGTCTCCAGTTGTTTTGTGGTTTGCTGGGTATTTTTAGACCCGCATAACTACCTTATTAAATAAAACACTGGCTGTAGAAAATAACTTAATATATTTGCATGTGACCAGTTTAGAAAGAAACAAAGCAAGTTTTCCCCTGCCACTTCCATGGTGACCTACAGGAATCACCATAAGACAATTCCATCTCAGATTTTTCAGTCCTTTGTCAAAATCACTTGTGAAAATGATTTTGTAATATTGACCCAAACCTGCCAGGATACACCCCAGCTCACTGTAAAAATCATGCCCCTCCAGAATATTTATCTTATATGAATAATTTAAAAAAATACAGCCAACTAACCCATTTCAGGTGAGTCACTGTTAGCAGTCGATCGCAAACGTCTTTCAGACACTCCTGGGCAAAGGGGGGTTTGAAGCGGCGCTGTTCTGTTTCCCACTTGCTGTGCAGTACTAAGATCAGGCTGTTCTTTCCCATGCCTCGCAGGACAAAGCTTAATAATGTTGGATGTCTGCTTAATTAGTTTGGGGAATTTCTCTGAATCTCCTCCACAGAAAATTCAGCCACTGAGGGAGGAATTAAAGATTCATATGCACAGTCCTCTTGTGGCAAGCACCTTTATGGTGTCTACCACATCCTCACGCAGCAAATATTTGAATACTCCATGCTTTCAAAAGATTTCCTCTGGCACAACATTTCATAAAAATTAATAGATTAAGGAGTGTTATTTCCTCCCCAGTTCTTCTAAGGGACAAAGCAAAATAAATAAATGAGTTGATTTAGGCTGAGCCTTTGGACCTGAGGTTTTTATTAAGAATTTCGCATTCATTCAGTTAAGGAGATACATCGTAGTGTTTTGGATTCTCCTTGTAACTGTAAATGTTAGAAAATATGCTCTGGATACTGCAAAGAAAGGAGCACACTCGCATTTGGTAGAACTTCTTCCTAGAAGACTAGGATGTGTAATTGAATGGCTTTAGTAACATCTCCTTTTTAACAAGGAAAATCATGACAGCAGACAGTCATGAAATACTTAGGAGAACAAACTGCAGTTTATTTGGGTTTTCATTATGCTGAATAATGGAAAAGTTACACTGAGACAATATAGATGGAATGTTTACCTTGTGTACATCCATCACAGAAAATTTATAATTTTGTATTTTTTAGTATGTTTTATATTTGTTAGAGGAAAAGGTGATTTAGAGTAGTATCTTTTCACCAGAGAGGACATTGAATATGACCCATCTGATCTGTAGATAGCTGATTTCTGGTTAAACTGTTTAACAGAAGGAGGAAGGATGAGATTTTTTGCTAATCTATCCAAACCGTAACTGCCCTGGACTACCAAAACAGCAGTTGATTTCTCATTTGAACTTGTGCTTGAATTTCATGTGACTTTGGCTGGTAGAATAAGAAAAATTAGAATATTCTTTTTGTCATACAAAGCATTCTTTGTGCATATTAAAGAGATAGATATAAGCTGACTTTAAGGAGTTCACAAAATTTTATATGTGACCTTATATGTTTGTTGTATTTTCAGAGCAGTAGGAGCAGAGAATCTCATTAAAACCCGCAGCTTTATACATGCCATAACCTACCGAGGTGTGTATAGAAGAGGATAATTGTATGTTGGGAAAAATATAGCACTTGCAAAGGGCAAACTGTGCAAACACACATCCTTGCATGGAAGTATTACTTGGAAAAAAAAGGAGGCTCATTAACTTGTCCAGTATTTCTGAATTAGTACTAGTCATATTTTTTTTCACACAAGCCCTTTCTCGCAAAGGCAAGTACTGAGCAGCCTTTACTTGGACATATAGGGAAGCAAATAATTTTAATGTATTGGAAATCTATAAACAGAGATATTCATCATTATGATCCACAAGATATTTCTCTTCACTTCTTCACCTGCTGCTATAGTCAGCTACTCTTGCTCAAATTCACAGCCTTTGATAGATACCTATTTCTCTCCCAGGCAGGATCCTAAATCTGAAATATGTGTTTTGTTGGGATAGATATTCTTGGGAATCATGCCATGGTTTTTATTTCATCTCCAGAGTTACGTGCAAGTCATGATAATAGGAGATTCATGGTTAGTAGGAATGGAGGAGTAAAGGGGGAAGAAAAAGACAAACTTTCCTGATAATTAAGTTCAGGTATTCTGTATTATGATATATATGGATGCTTTTTCCAAATGTGAGGTGGGACTCTCATGTTTGCCTCTACTTCCTGCTTCTCTTTAAGATGAAAATGGCAGTTAATTTCTTTATTTCATCTCTGATAAGGTCATGTCTCTACATAAAGACAGTTATTCTTCTTCTGTTCAGTTTTTTTATCTCTCCACTCCTGTTTGGGAGAGGAATAGAGAAAGGGGGGAAGAACTGGAAAAGACCTAATACATTTAGCTGAAAAAAATCTCTTTAGCTATCTGAAACATTACATGGAATTAGAGGATTTTGGTACTGTTTTAAAGACAGTCTTTCCCT
>NW_010430696.1:89087-104697 GCF_000710305.1 Buceros rhinoceros silvestris
ATTCAATATGGTATTGCTCTATTACGTAATCGATTAAGAGATAAACTTATGTAAAAGTGTTTTTTGACCATATTATCAAAGTTACCAGATGCACACAACAAAAGATTAATTTTGCTTTTTGCTCTCTGTAGGGAGGAGGATATGATTATTTGATATGATTCCAGTTCTGTTTCTCTTCCCTAATTTTCACGTTAGTGCTTTTGTTTATCCTGTGTTACTATGGAAGGTGCTTTGGGAAATTTATGGTAATCAGGAAATGAAGGGTTTATAAATAGAAGGATAATTGCCTAAAAATCACTGGAAAAGAAAGAATAAAATAATCTCAATGTTGTACTGGTGAGGCAAAGCTGCCAGATTTCTATGACTGCAGTATCAAGTGCTGTGGAGAGGGTCAAATCTTCATGCATTATCATCATTCTCAGTCAAAGGAAGATTATCCACTAATGATAGCTGTGCTAGCTTCTCTCCATCATCTGGCCTGAAGTTCCCATGGGGACAAACTGAGAGAGTTGGGGTTGTTCAGACTGGAGAAGAGAAGGCTCCAGGGAGACCTTATTGTGGCCTTTCGATAGCTAAAGGGGACCTACAAGAAAGCTGGAGAGGGACATTTTACAAGAGCATGTAGCGATAGGATGAGGGGTAACGGTGTTAAACTGAAAGAGGACAGATTTAGATTAGTTATTAGGAAGTTCTTCACTGTGAGGGTAGTGAGACACTGGAGCAGGTTGCCCAGAAGGGTTGTGGATGCCCCATCCCTGGAAGTGTCCAAGGTCAAGTTGGACAGAGTTTTGAGTAACCTGGTCTAGTGGAAGGTGACCCTGCCCATGGCAGGTGGGGTGGAACTAGATGATCTTTAAGGTTGCTTCCAATCCAAACCATTCTGTGATCCTATGATTTATTTCAGGCAGGTTTTAAGGCTCCTGGCAGTATGTGCCTACGATTAGAGCACTATGTATTTGCTAAAGGCAGCCATTGTATCGTTGCTTTAAGAGCATTCATTTAGTCTGCACACACTTGCTTTTTCAGTTTCTTTTTCATTTTCCTAATCTACGGACCCCAGCCCCAAGGAAACTTTTCTTTCTGTTTTACTTATCCCTTCTCATATAATTTTCCTGTTTTTTCTTTCTTTTCTCCCTGCCCTCCCCACCACCCACCTCCAGGTTCTAGTATTTTTCTCTACATTTCTCTCCTTTATCTATGTTTTCAAGTTTTCTTTATGAATCTCTACTAGGATTTGCCATTGACTTTCTCTGTTTTCCAAGTCTTTCCTCATTCCCTCATTCCTGCCTTCACATCTGTCTCTTAGCTCCCTTTCGTTATTTCTATGTGTAGTTCTGTGTCTTGTTCCACAGAGGTACCTTTACCTTGCTCTTCCCTGTCCCTCCTAACTAACTGCCAATGTGAAGAGCTTCACAAAGAAATATGAATCTCCCCAAGAGCTGTGTTTCTGAAGGCTCTAATACATGTCTGCTCTTTATAAACTTGAGAGAGGGAAAGTAACAGAGGAATGTTATGTAGAAAATTTTTAGCCATTTTCTCATCAGGGGAAATTACACAGCAGAGACTTAGACCTTCTATTTTGACATATTCTCCCACAATGTCAAGATATCAGAGCCTGATATTAACACGTACATTCTGACCTGTAAAAGAGACACTGGAACAAGCTGAGAACGACTCTGATCCAGCAATGCCTTATACCACTTTTCTTAGAAGAAAACTACCTGTTCTGGACCTGCATTGTACAATTTCCCAAATGCATATAAAGATATGAATAATTTGCTTCATATCTGTTTCTTTTCCTCTTTCTGCTCTACATACTGTGAAATGAAGTTCTCATTGGTATCGGTGTGTTGATCTGAGATCTGCTGCAGTTGCCTGTCTCTGAGAACACAAAGTAGTCAACCTGACAAGAGGGAAAGGATTTGTGTAGGTTTAGGTGACTGTAGATGGTCAAAGTCAGAGAGAACAGGCAATGGCATGCCTTGAAGACCTTCTCAGCAAGCACGACAATGAGCAGGGCATGAAAACATAATGCTCATCTGTTACAGGCTCCTGCTGTTCTAATGTATAAATATGCCACATGTCTGAACAGCGCTTCTTATTCACCATGCAGGTGTAAGCCCGGGTAAAAATCACATCCATACTGCTGGCATTGCTGCCATCAAACCTTCACGAGGCAGCTGCTGTTTATCTGCACAGCCCACTTGCTGTCAAGAGAGTGGGGTGCGTGTAGTGGGGCTCCAGGGGGGTCTGCAAGGCACTGCCCCAGCTTGCAGCCTGTCTTGAAAAACCTCCTGAAAGGTAGAAGGGATCCACCACCACTGAGACTGCATCTGCCTGTTAATATGGGTTACTGCTGTGTGCAGAGCCTGGTCAGGGAAAGCAAACAGCCCAGAAGGGTGCATAGAAACTTGTTATAAGGAGAAGGAAGAAGTGCAATTTATTTTCTTGTCTGCCTGTTCATCTTTCTTTTTAATAATACAGAACATCTGCTGTGTCTTTGGCTATTCAAGACTTACAAAAGTGGAACTATCTACTAAATGATAAATATTTCTGGATTTGGCTTATATGTAGTATAAGAATGGCCCATGATAAATAATAGCTACAGTTTATTGTATTTCTTATACACAAGCCTGAGAGCATTTTACAAAAGAGGCCAGTATTAGTGTCTCTCTTCTGCAGGTAGAGAAATGAAACGATAAATGAAATACCACAAAGAGAAGTATGTGAAAATTAGCTCAGTGGCAGAACTAGACCAGTGCCTGTTCTGGCATATCTTACATATACCACATTCTTCCCTAGACCTACCAACTCCTATAGTTCATTGGAAAGACGTATGAAGTGATAGTTAGATAGGGAAGTCTAAGATTTTAGCCCTATTAAATGAATTTTAAGTCTAAATTCTCAAGATATATCATAACTTTACATATAAACTTCTGTTTAAACAATTGTCCAGGGATTGAGAGTTATGAGAATTAATGTATCAGGACACACAAGTAATTATGAAAGTTAAAGCAATGAATATATTTACTTTTATTTGAATACAATTACTCTTATATCATCTGTGAAGTGAATTTATTGTTTATACTGATTGATGAGAACTGATTATTTAAACTAATATTTCACAAGCAACATGTGTTAACTTTCCTGCACTGAACTTCTATTACTAATTAATTTTCATTTCAGTGTAACCATTGATATTAGAATAGATCTGAGGCAGTCTGAAGAAAAACAGTCAGAGTATGTTGAAAAAAAATGCTCTTACAGTTTTCTTTTTGCATAATAAATATCAATATTGTATTAATATTATGTTGAAGATAATTGCTTGGGAAAGATAATTGTAAACATTTTAGTGCTTTCATAGGCAGTAGGTAATACCATCATTATATTTCATTACAACTCCATTAAAATCTGAGATATCTAAATATGCATCTTAGCCAGGAAGACTGAGCTACAGTGCTGAAAATGTTATTGCTAGAGAGCCACTATTCAATAGTTTAATAATTGCTTATAATTGTATCAGACAGGGTTTTCAACAGTGAGTATTTATTTTGGGCCCTTTAATTTTCAGGTGGCAAATCTTGTCGAATCACAGAATTGTTTTGGTTGGAAGAGACCTTCAAAATCATCAAGTCCAACCATTAACCCTGCCAGGTCACCACTAAACCATGTCCCTCAGCACCACCTCAACACGTCTGTTAAACCCCTCCAGGGATGGGGACTCCACCACTGCGCTGGGCAGCCTGTTCTAGTGCTTCATACCCTTTTGGTGAAGAACAATTGCATTCAGCTCCTCTTTGTTGCCCGTGCTGTGGGCATTGGTATAGCTGCACTTCAGCTGGGCTATTGATTCTGTAAAATTTTTTTGGGGAAAAGGCCTAATTCCTACCTGACTATTACCAGGCACTTCCATGATTTTAGCCCATCCTTAAAGTCATGTGCTTTAGGAAACTTATTTTCTCTGCGTTTCTGAAGAATCACACATTAAGAGGAATCACACATTAAGAGGAATCACACATTAAGAAGAAAAGCATACTTCGAGCATCAAAAAAAAAAAAAAAAAAGTAGTACGTAAAGTGATGAGCCATTTAAAATAACTGGGCTCTTTCCTGGGCTGGTTGGAGATAGCTCAGATGTGTAGCATTTCAGGACTTGTGCATAAAAATACTACAGAACTATACTGGATAGAAAAATGTTCTTTTAGGAGTTAAACATGTTATTCCAATGATTTCAGCAATTTTCTGAAGAATGGCTTTCCTGTATCTCACTCTGGTTTCATGAGACTTGCTCTAATGAACCTTTTTCTATTACCGGTGAGACTCTTTGTCGAAATAATAGTGAAAAAGAGATGACTGAAATGACTTAACAAGTAGTAGGTGGGAGTTAAATTTGGGAAGAGAAACTGACTGAATACATCCTCCCGCTACATCGGCATGTGGCACTGGTGATCACTGTGCAGTAGGTGTCCAGTCTATTTTCTGATTCTGCAATAATACTAATTTCTGAATAATAATAAAATTAATACCCTGCTGTTTTATAATTTGGTTGGCAAAGGAGTCCTCTGCCTCATTTAAAGCAAATCACTTCAGATTTAGAGATTAACAGAACCATGAAAATTTTGTAGTATTGATAATAAATCATACTTGACAAATTATATTGCAGTTTTTGAAAAAAATGTGAAATTAGTATATGAAAGAACCACAAGAGATATGTACATAGATTTTATGTAAAGAAAAATACTTGATATTGATTCCTGTGAAAATAGAAATGGAAAGTTAATTTACTTTGTTTCAAATATGAACAATGTTGTAAGGGCCAAGGAAAAACCCATATGAAGAATCATAACTGAAGGACTAGAGAAATTGAGAGGTTGCCAAAGAAATTGTTTCATTAAAAAACTTTCGATAATCTAGCAAAAGATGTCCAGTAGTTTACATCTGGGAATTCTTTGACAGTCTGGAAACATTTGAAAGCATTCTGGGTGAGATGGTGAGTGTGTTACAATTTAATTTGTTGGTCTAGCAGGCAGTAGTGCCATAAAAAATCACACAGATTTCACCGACTGCTGACCAGATAATTGCAGTGGTCTTAGAAGTACTTTTTATTTCTTCACAAGTAGCTGAGGGTAAGCAGGATTTAAAGTTATTTGAAAACAGTATCTTCTTGGATTCCATAACTAAATAATTAGTTAAATCTTATGTGGTGTTACATGTGCTCCACTACTGACATTTACAGGGAAACACACAGCAGAAAGTTCCAAACTATTTCCCATCCCATTATAAAATGAAGTGCTGGGGTCTGTATTCCCATCGAAAGGAGTTATCAGCTGCCACAGATGTGCCCACCTCGCAGGAAACTGCAAGGGTTAGTAGATATTTAGAAGCACTTGTTTGTGGCTCCATGTGCATTTGCCCATTTTCATGAGGTGCTGTATGAATAATAGTTATTAATATGAATAACAGTTATTATTCATTGACTCCTGAAGACAGTGCTACAGTTATTTTTTTTTTTATTCTAAAATTGGGTTTCTTACCTTAGAAAATGTTTGGTTTCAACTCATAAAAAGTTTTTGCAATACCTGGTCTTTTAAAATCCAGCCTTCCTTGCTTTTTCAGTTATGTATCTTTTTCTTTCTGACAGGCTGCTGGCAATGCAGCTACGATGGCACACAGCGTTTGATACCCCATGACTAAAGCACCTGCAGAATTCAGAAACTAGGCTAAATTAGGCTCACAGTTTTTAATGAATTTTGAATTATGCAGTTAATCTATTTGTGAGTTTTACAACTCTTTCATTCTGCATGGAAAAAAAGGAAAGAAATGCAAACAGACAATCAAATAATGATATCTAGTTATTGGGCCGCATGTGGTAGAATGCTGAGATTTTATTTTTTTTCTGGGACTACTACCTCTTATAAGGCCCATCCATCATATGTAATGAGGGCTGTCAGGAATACTTAGCTGAGAAATAGCTACTTGATATGCTAATGGTGGTCCCTTATGAATTCATTTTGTTCTGCTGCCTGACATTAATGGTTTTCATAATCTAATGAATGATGTGTGTAATAGAGGTAAGGCCACAGGGAACGACATTCTGGAACTAAGGGAAGTACTATATATGTATTTTATAAACATACTCATTTTTTATGTATATGCACATACACACACATGTGCATATTCACAGAGAAAATACAAAGTTGCTTTTCCAAGCTAGCTAAAATAAACACCAGCTAGGGAGAAACTACACAGATTGAGCAAATCTTTGATACTGACATTTTAAACAGTAAATTCTAAAACCTCTGCATTCCCAGGACTGCATGAAATAGCTAGGAATGTAATAAGCAGGAAGACTCCACTTCACTTCCACAGCTCTTCCTCACTCTTATTTCAGAAACTGAGACAGAATCACAGAATGGTAGGAGTGGAAAGGACCTCACACACTGAATGTGCATGAGCGAAATCGAAATGGATTGTTTACATAGGGATGTGAAGGCATGCGATTAAGAAAAAGTTGTTGGGAAAATCTCTAGGACATTAAGATGTATCCGTTGGAAGTAAAGCACTCAACAGAAACCTCATGATAATGGACAATGCAGAAAATTTCAAAATAGATTATTCCTTACGGGATATTTTACACTGCTTTGTACAACCTTGCTGAGGCGGGAAAGGGTTTGTTTTGGAAATAATTGGTCTAACTCGTCTTTCTATCTCACCTTCTGCAAGTGCTTGCAATCTATTTTTCTTGGTTTCTTCCCACAACTCTCTTTTCTGGAAAGTTGTGCTGATGTGCAGCCTGACTGCCTTGTTCCCATTCTCTGAGGATTACTTCATCAAAACTTCATCAAAACAGCGTTACTTTCTGTTCTTAGCTATAGTGAACAGACCTGGGTTTCAGGAAGGGTTTTGTACAGCAAGATCCTTCTTGCTTCCAAAGGTACCATGAGTCCTTGGAACTCCCCAAAGAGCAGTCCTCATGGCTTACATGACATACAACCTCCCTTCTCCCTTTACCTTTAGATTTTTTGGAGTTGAGAAATGTCTGTTTCACAGCACCTACAAGGATTCCAGATCCTAAATTGTACTTGGACTCCTATTTCCTCTCTAGGTTGAAATTAAGAGTGTTAGGAATTTGAATAGCTCCTTCTCAGGCTTCTAAATTTACTAAATAATAAAGAAGATTTCCTGTAATACTGTAGAGTTAATTAGGTGACATATTCCACATTAAGACTGCAACTTACATATAAATAATGGCAACAGTATGTCCCTGCTTAAAAAAATGTAATGATCTCCATAAATCTAATTTATTGAAAATATTTAACTATTCTTTGGAGGATTATTAATGATCTTATTTGATTTTTATTTGTCCTTCTACCTGACATATGGCAGAGTACAGATGGTTCTGTATCATACATACTATCAATATTTTTGTTAATTTGAATGAATGTTTTAATTTATAAATCATTTCTACATCACATTTTGTCCCAGTTGAATTAATATTCAGGACTATTATTTAATATATTGTGTAACAGAAAGAAGCTGCAACAAGTGAGACATCTGTTCTTTGCCTCTTTCTGATAATGCTGGTATCATAGTTAATTTCTTAAGGAAAGGTCTGTTTTAAAGAGATCCTTCCCCATTGGAAACAGGGGAGCCAGAATCCCCTGCTGCAGGATGCAATTTTTGTAGTGAGTGGGAGTTCGTTACCAGATTTTGATCTTACAGATAAGACCAGAATGTGGGCTTTTCTAGAGGCTGGAATATACATTCCTATTTCAGCAGTGATTTAGGAGGAAGTCTTACATGATGGTGGTAGCCTATGGAAAGACTTTGTCTCCCATAGATCTATAGGGGCAGTGAGAAAAAATATTCTGGAATAAAAAATGCTGAATATGTCAATAGGCAGATTCAAAAAAGAATCTGCTGCAAGATCAGATATCTGGGAAGGTAAATAGCAATCCTCATGAGAACAGGTAATAAATATTGTACTTCCCCAGGGAGGGTGTTCCATTTTATTTAAAGAGCTATAAATATATTTGGGCAGTTCTTGCACACAATGAAGGGTGTGCCATCAGATCACTTGGTCTTGTGAATCCTCCCCATTAGCCTGGAGCTGAGCAGCACTGACATTGTGCAGGGATGGCCATGGCACTACCTGCTGGGCTAAAAATTTCTCAGGGGTCAGAACTGCAGTCTTTGGTGCTCATATTGACTAATTATTTTGTTTGACATTCTCTTTCTCAACAGAGGGTCCACGTTATCTTTTAGTGTGTCAGGAATGATAGCAACAGTAGGTCAGGGCTGAAGTTGATAGAAGTATACCGAGGTTTCTCCTGTGCTTTCTTCCTGTAAGAAAGGAAGAGGAGAAGCCTGTTTGACCTGTCCCCTGATCTTTCCTGGTTATATACCATCCACTCTTCCATACTCTTTAACTGCTTACTCATCTCAGCCTCTGACTCTAGATACTGCAGGTATGATCTTACTCTCATACTCTTCCCACACAGTAAATCATTCTTGTCCTTTCCCAGATCTCCAGCTACTGCTCTTTCTTCCTTTTCTTTCATATTTTTTATTGTCAGGAAGCATACTGACTCTTGATTAATCCATGACAAGGCCCTTCGGCTCAATGAATCTAAAATTTGTCAGCTCTTATTTATGCAAATGCAGGTGCAAATATTCTTCCCTACCTTGCCCCTTGGATAATGTAACTTTGTTGTGTTGCATTTACCTATCTCCATTCTTTATTAAAAATCATGTGTTTGCTTGTCTTTATCACCAGGCACTTTGCTACCTCTTTTTTTGTCACCTACTCTTTTTGAGCACTTTAAAATGTCATCTCTAGCCTATATTGTCAATCTTCCTTACCTTCTCACTAAGATCTCAAACAAGTTAATATTTTCTGCCATGCTACACCCTCAAGTTGGAACAAAATTGTCATGAACAATTATGATGTTCTCCTCAAATCATTCATTCTCTTTTTGATGGTAAATATTAGGGAAAGTGTTTGTCTCTTTCTGATCTATGTCCCAAGTCAGTACAATGAGGTAAAAGTCCAGACCACCATCTCTAGCTGCTGTGAGAAATATATGTGTTCAGCTCAGCTGTTGTGTAAAATGAATGGTTGTCACTTGACTTCATGTGAATGTGTCCTTTGCTTACACTGGACACATCTTAGCTATATCTTCCAATAATTTCCAATATTTGCTTGCTAATACTTCCTGGCCTCTCAACTGCCAGGTACAATCTAAGCAAAATGACTGCCCAGTTCCATCATTTATTGTAAGATGTTGTTAACCGGTAAAGTCCCTTTTGCCCCAAACATGCTTAAACCAGATTTATTTATGATGAAATTTAGCTGCAGTCTAGAAAGACATAGCTAGTTCATGCTGTAACCTACATTAAGTGTCCAAGGGGAAACAATTTAAGTTGTGGCATTTGCCTTACATTCAGATTACTACGCAAAATCGTAACAATTAATCACAGATGGGCTACGTGGGCAAACAGCTCCCATTGTCATATATACTTCACAGTTGCAGAACCAAAGTGTCACTTGTAAACAATTTAAACAGTAAGTTCCATATGCTAAAGTCATGAAATCATTCCCTAATGGAAGTTAAATGAAAAACGTCATTAATACCCAGTGAGGCAGAGGTGCATATGAGAGACTCCCACTGGTTGATTTACTGTGGCACCTGCCCTCGTTATGGAAATAAATGAGAGAGTTATTTACAAGTATATTTACAAGTTATTTACAAGTACAAGAGAGCAGGTAAAAATTAGGGTACTCCACTCCCTTGGGGAATTTCTACCATGCATGCTCTGAACTGTTAGGGAAGTCATATTCAGGACTGGTAGCTGGAAGTGATACTGGGAGTTGAATCTGATACTTCAAAGACTCTCAGTCACTGGGTTGGAAATTTCATTCACAGGATCTGGATCAAATTTTTTGTTATTAGGTTCACATAATTATAATTTACAAAAATCCTTGTCATGCTTTATATGCTTGGAAGCACAGTAGGACAAAAGGGGCTATTTCAAGTGATCTTATGTATGACAACACATTTTAGGTTAAGGCCTTCCTAATGCTACACATGGTGACCACCTGCTTTGTAGCGAACACAGTATTTTGCTAACAAGTCATTCGAAGTTATTCAGCCTCTCTTTGTGCTCACTTGAGTTTAACTGCATACATCTGAAAACTTATTTCAGTGTAATCCTCAGAGAAGAAGCCAAGTGATGTTTACCAACAGTAGGTCAATCACCTATAAAATTCATGTGCATTGACCTAAATTATGCCCTTTGAGTAAAGAGGGTAGTGCTCTTTCTTTTAAAGCAGTTTTTAGCACTCTGCTGGTTTTTTAATTCACTGCTGTGTGTTCATTAACTTCTACAAAGCTCTGTTGCTTTATATTGGTTCTGGAGTTGCCTGGTTGACTTCAGGGAAGCCACTTGAGGTTATGATCGACCTGGATTTAGCCCTATTAAAAGGAAGTTACTTCATGCTCAATGTGTTCCTTTACGTACATGTTTAGTTTTCCCTCTGATGTTTATCACACTGGAAAATTTCATTACAAGGAAGTGGCTGACATATATCCAGCCAGTTCTTGACATGTGAAATGTCACAAGGTAAAAAAAACTTCAGCAAGGTGGCTGCAGTGCCAGTCCTCCCCCCATCACTCGGCAGGCTAAAATGTAAAGCTCCACTGAGGAGATGAAAAATAGGAGCTATACCTGATAGTAATAAGAATGGGAGCTAGTCCAGACATGAACAAATGTTGACACATCTAGTGCGAAGAAAATATACTATTACAAAAGGAGTGTCATATATGGTTTCACAAAGCAAAAAAGCAAACAGAACTAACAGCACAGGATATGAGTTTGTTACTGCATTCACAGCATTATTGTATGACTTCCTAAACTAATTTGTTGTTACTTGATGAAGAGAGAAGGGAAAAAATCCCTCCTATCTCCAGCATGTCACCTTTCATTAAAATTGTGTTTGTCTGAGATTTGGTTATTTGCAGTTGCTCATCTGTTAAATTAGAAGTTTTAATTCTTCACAGTTTGTCACCTTTTTAATTCTGGTCTGTTGACACATACTTTGCTGCAATGCAGAAAGGATTGAAAATGAAATTTAAAAGAAAATTAGCTGAGAAGAGGATAACGAAGTGAAGCATTGGTTCTTTGCTTTTTCTCACTAAATGTCAGATAGGTCTGAGACTTTCAGATAGATGGATACCGGTGGATGTTACCATGACATTATACGTGTTTCTGGGTAACGAATCATTTCTGCTTTAGGAAAACCCAGAGTCTGTCTTCTTGAAAGTTGAGAACATCTTAGGTGTGGCTTAATTACATTAAGGAATAGGTCGTTCTTTCAAATTTCCATTTATCTAAAGGAAGGGAGTGAATCTGTACACAAGGACAGGCACCGTGAGTCCCATTTGCCTTTCGGTGGTCCAGCATGGCCCTGAGTACAAGTCAAAGGGAATTGTGCCTCAGCTGTTTTTCTGTCTGCCAAGTGCTTCCTGGAGCGAGTAGCAGCCAGCTGGTACAAAAGCCCATCTGCTTTACACAGCCTGGTGTTTCCTCACCACTGCTCAGCAGCACTGGGCATGGGCTGGACTTACAGCTTAATTCAAGAGTGTTGGATGAACTCTGCTTGTTTTCCCTGGAGGAGATATTTCCTCATTCTCTGAAAGTGCAATCATCTGCAACTACTGGAGTGAATGTACTTCAGGAATGTGTTTGGTCCAGTGGCAGATGAAGATTTAAAAGACTCAGAATTCACCCTGTCCTTGGAGTGTGGCTGTGCTTGAGTCATTTTCACACCACCAAATCCTGAATATGAAATGGAGTGTGTGGCCCTCATCCTAGGGGCGCAAATTTCCTAACAGGGCTTTGGGCGTAAGCAGAGATAAAAGAAATTCTTTCAAGATTACAACCAAACTTCCCAAAACAGTCATTGATTAGCTTTCAGCTGCCATTTTGGTTTTGGATTTTTTCAGCTCCAGAGGGAATCAGTACAAATGTACCTGAAGGATAAAAAGCCTTGCTTTCAGAACTAAATGCTTTTCAGGCAATGAAAAGGGTACCTCATCTATTAAGACATGTCATGTTTAGAAAAGTAGATCTGATATGTTCATATAAGGTAATGGTGTTTCCAATAGAATTATTAATGTAATATAGGCAAGTAAAAATACTATGTATATGTAATGAGGTGAAGTTGGTCCCTTCTTACAAGTAAGAAGTGATAGGATGAGAGGAAATGGTCTCAGGTTGCGCTAGGAAAGGTTTATGTTGGATATTAGGAAAAAGGTTCTTTACCAAAAGGGTCATTAGGCATTGGAACTGGCTGCCCATGGAAGTGGTGGAGTCCCCATCCCTGGAGGGGTTTAAAAGATGTGTCGATGTGGTGCTGAGGGACATGGCTTAGTGGTGACTGGGCAGTGCTGGGTTAACAGTTGGACTCAGTGTTCTTAAAGGTGTCTTCCAACCAAAACGATTCTGTGATTCTGTGCTGAAAATCACACTAGACCAAAAGGATACACCCCCCCACCCCCAAGGTCTATTTTCCTTTGACATGGACCATGTGGCTGCACTGTAGAATCTTCATATTCCTCAATGACCTTCTTGGCGAAATTCAACAGAACACTCATTTCTGATACGAAGGACTCATTTCTGAAAGTCAATATAAAGCTGCTTTCTTGCATCATTCCAATAAGACCAGGAAAACAAACAAAGAAACAAAAAAAACACCAGCTGAAATGGGGTTCAACTTGCTAGATAACCATATCCAGATGTGTGATGTAATTACTGAAAAATGGGGCTTTGGGGCATAATCAGAAGTCTGCTCTCACTGTAGACGTAGCACTGCGTGTATAGAGCAAGAATGTGGTGCTACTCTTAACTGCATGAAATACATAGAGGAAAAGACAGGAGAAGAGAAAAGCAACTTCTTTTATTTTTTAAAGTAAAAGCTGACTCACACAGCAAGGAAATGAAAGTGTGAGCGGCAGTGCTCTAGAGACCTCCATAATTCTATAGCACCTCATCCTTTATCCATGGTGAAGCTATATTGGATGTAGACATGCTCTCCTAAGACAAAAGTAGTGAGAGAAAAAGAGAGAAGTAAAGGCCTTGCTTAGATTCAGTAATTAGACCAATTTAAAGAGGTGATGGCTTTCTCTGCCTAAACAGAGGACAACTTGATCTACTTAAATTTCCATTGGGGATCTTGCACTAATTCAACTAAACTGACCAACTCACACCTTTAGATGACACGTAAAACTGTGTGTAGTTTAGGTCTGCCTATTCTTTGTCGTTTAGATGGCCAGAACTCTTGTTGGTTCATCAGAAACTTTCCTTGAAGTGGAAACTGATATACTCTGCAATGTGCTTAAAGAAAAACCCTGTGTAGAATAGAGCATCATGGACTAGAGCATTTTGTCATTTTTAGCATTTATACCCATTTTATTTTCCCTTAGATTTGTCCGGTTTTGAGATGGCATTAGATTGAGGAAGCCTTAGGAGTGGGTGTACAAAAGCTATTTCCCTATCCATAACTAATGTGGCATTTAATAATGTTAATACATTAATACAGTCAGTTCTATGATGAAATTAATTGTAAAATTACTTCTGACTTAATTGTTGCTATAGTTTTTCTGTCATAATGAAGGATCAAACACATGCTTCTGACAAACATGAAATGGGTCATGCTCACCAGCTGCATCACCAATTGCTTACTTACCATTGCACTCAAAATGCCCATGAGGTTTTCAAAATGTATAAAATATGTGTCTGTGGGCAGTCAGATATTTTATACTCACATTAAAAAAAAAATTTAAAAAAGGAAAAAATATTTTGAGTAGTGGGAAAACCAGTAATTCTCTCTCCACAAATTTAAAGTTAGAAAACATGGAAAAATTTAAACCTTGAGCTGGATTTATTTTTCTAGATTGACTGCAAATTATTTCTTTTTACTACAATTTAAAAGCTGATATGCAGTAGCCTGGGAAGAAGTAGAGTAATGAAAATGTGTAAAAAGAATACGAACGTTACTGGTTTTGAGGATTTTCTACAAACAATTAAAAATTTTCATTTTCTATCTTGTAATCAAGGGAAAGTGATAGTTGCGTTTCCTGAATGGTGGCCTGAATTCCTTCTTTACTCTCTTAGTAAACTAGTAGAGGGGCATTATAGACTTTGCTGATAAATTTCATCATCTTGATGACTTCCATAGCGTTTAAATAAAATCAGAGTTTTGATGTCTGTAGTTTCTTAAATGGGTAGAATACATAATATGTTTTAATTGTATTATTATGACTGTGGTTATGACACAATGCTGATAAGATTAAGCAAAAAGCTTCTCCTATGACTCTTGTATTTATTTACTTATTTGGCTTTAAAATATTAAACGATGCTTATCCAGGACCTTAGGCAGCAAAACACATCATTAATATTACAATAAAATCTCAGCAGTATTAAACTAATCACTCAGTCTGACAGACTCCTGCACAGATTCCTTCTCATTCTTTCCTTGTGGGAAGGAAATCCTCAACCCTGCCTCAAAACATTATCTAAAAAAAGTTTGAGGTCACCCAAATTCAAGGTAATTCAAAGTGTGAGAAGGAATTAATGCTAGAAACCTGAGCTTTTATAGAAATTAACTGTTACAGATTCCCCTGTCCCCTGTATGTAGGGATACATGTTTGGCATAGAAGTTCAGTCTCTATGTTGTTGCGTGTTTTAACTGTCAAGCTGTATAGGGGGAAACACAGATACCCTCACATCTGCTGAGTCATCATAAGCATCTTCTTGAATGACATTTATTGCTTTTATGTAAGTCCATCAGTTTAGGTGAAATTACATCAGTAGTTGCTGCAACCAAGAAAATTATACCATAAGGATATGCAGCTAGTATATTTTTTTTTTTTACATTTGATACCTTAATGAAGACTCTGCTAAAATAACGATAGCATTTGTGTATTGCTTTGCACAACCAAACCACTCTAACCATGATGGGTCTTTTGCATATGCTGATTTTCACAGGAGAGGTTTTATTCCACACTTAACGCCCGTTTTCCAGTTAATTATCTGAATCAGAGATTAGAAGAACAGAGAAATCTGCAAAAACTATAGCAAAACCACAATTAGATTTCAGTCGTGTTCCCTTAGGCTTGCCATCAGATTGCATTGCCCTGTGGGAACAAAGTTAAAGAGTTGCAGACATGAAGAAGCTAGGACAGAATGTTGGCTGCAGACAAGCAGAGCATTCATTAGAGCATACCTTAAGTCTCACAAAACCTCCTGTCTTTTCTGAATAGCTTTTTGGACTTCATTCAGGTCAGGAGGGTAGTAAGGGTGAGTTTTTAGTGTCAGCCATATGGAAGAGGACTGGAGAAAATCCAGAAGGAGACAGTTCTCTTCCTTCTGAGTTTGATTGGCCACATCCAGGTCCTTTTGACGCGCGCATGGAGGAAGCAGATCAAGCGAACCACGGGATGGTGCTGATATTTTATTCATATTTGATTCCTTTGGAGTCTCTCTTCCCTCAGCATTGGCTAAGTCAGAGCCGTTTTGTTAATCATAACATCACTAATTTCCTTTCCTGC
>NW_010430696.1:104779-125095 GCF_000710305.1 Buceros rhinoceros silvestris
TGATAGCTGCATGGTGATTTTGCTGCTGTCACTCCACGGTAATGAAATGTCATTGCAGGTGGTACAAAATGAGGCAAAGTTAAACAGTTGGGAACAAATGGTCTTCTCAGTTACGGCAGTTCAATGGCATGGATTAATTTGAGAGGAGATGCCTCTGTTTTCCTCAGGAAGACTTCCTTTGCTTGTATTCAAAGAGCATTGCACAAATGGCCTGTTAATTCTCACCAGCTTGTTTTTTTGTGGAGGGTACAATAGAATTTATTTCATGCTTGTCTTATAATTTCTTGCTAACACGCTCTTTTCTAATTACTGAACCTCTATTCAAAGGAGATGAAAGAAATGCAGTCTGCTGAGATGGGCTGGGCCACCTGTACCTGAGATTGGGTGAGAGAAGGCACTTTGCACCCCCCCCTTCTTCCCTACCTTATGCAAGTGGAGGGAGTACAGGAGGATCTGTACCCTGAGTCACAGCTACTTCCCAAATTATATCCTTCTGTGCCACAGCCCATATCTGTGCTGAGTCCAACAGCTCCTTTCAGCGCTTGGAGAGTAATTTCGGTTAACAGATGAATTCAAGGCAACCACAATCTGCTCATGGAAAACTGGAGCCCAGAAAGAAAGAATGAAAAAAATAAGAAAAAAGAAGGGAGAAGTGGGGAAAATAAATAAGTAAAGACTGTGTGTCATGAAGCTGGAAAACAACAATTATGGTCCTAATATTAATTCTCTCATCTCAAGTGATTTCCCAAGGTATTTAATTTCTGAAGGAGTCATTCATAAGGCAAACAATGTTTTAGGAGAGAAACTCACTACACTACTTTTATCATAATCACCACAGCCCAGAAATATTTCAAGTGAATTTAAAGTGCTGGTTCATCATGGCAGGTGTGGGAATAATATACCAGGGGACTACATTTCCTCAATAATATTGCTCAGTAGCTTCTGAGCAGAGAGAACCTGCTTCTAATGGTGCTGCAGAAGCCTCCTGGGCTGTTTTATGGAGCCATTGCACTCAATCTGCGCTCAGAAAAATATTGCTCTCTTGCAAAGCAAATAAAACCAGGGAAAAGCTTATAGTGAGACAATATATCTTTTTTTCCAATCTTCTATGCAGATCAATACAAACTGTTCAAGTTGATTGAATGTTGTAATTCTTTGCCCAGTTCAGATCAAAACCATAAAAACTAATGCGCTGAGAGTCACCCAATCTGGCTTTAAATGTCAAACTTTTTTCTCTTGTAATGCATTAATTAATCAGGCAATCTGGTTGGTGGATTGGAACCATCATTTACATTCCCATTTGCAAAATGTGTGAAAGCCTGTGAGATAAATTCATTTTTGATAACTTTTTTGAAGTTTCATTTCAAATGCAGCAGAGCTTGATAGTTCACTTTCTATGTGCTTATGTCAGAGACTACAGCCTCCTTAGAAAGGCATTCTGCACAGAACCCGGGGTCTACATTATTGTAGCAGCACTACTGCAAGTTCCATATAACCTAGTCAATACAGAACCTTGTCTATAAAATATTGGTGAAAAGAGAAAAACCCATCAGAGACAGGCAGACTTGAGAAGTGTCCTGCCTCCTCAGAAAAGATTCCATTAAAAATCTTAATTAAAAGTCTCTGTTAAAAGCTTTCAGGAACAAATGTGCCTTGTGTGGCCCTCTGAAGCCCGAAGAAGCACCCACCAGAGTGAGTTGTAGCTCAGGGATGCACAAGCACCGCAGTGGATGTTAATTGTCATCATGGCAAAGTGTCTTCATCTCTTCTTTTTTTTTCATGGTGAACATTTTATGGGCAATGAACCCCAGGAAATAACTGTTACTGATTATAATGAAAATGCTGAGGCCTCTTAAATTATGGCATCGGGCAAGAGCAGCACTGATGTAATTACTATGTTAATGATCAAGTAATATTTAAGTACTCCTGTGTGATTTTCTAGTATTTTTTAGTACTCATCTCTAATGTCCTGCAGAGGGTTTAAGAGCTGTTGCCATTCTCCTGCTGGGTTCCCACGCAGAGAGTTTGATAGCTGCTGCTAGCCCCGGTTAGGTCTCGCAGCGGGGACCATGACTCCTGTTGCTACACTGCTCTTTTCATGCGTCGTGTGGAGGAGTTGCCCTTAATTACCTCTAAGAGACCCTTAGATCCTGCTCTAGGGGTCTAGAGAGGCACTAGCACTGTCATTAGGTTAGGAATTTCATGGGAGTCTGAAAGTCCCTTACTATTCCCTTCTCTAAGTCCTTCTATACTGACGCCAGGAGATAAAAGGCAAGGAATCAGCAAGACCACTTTGCAAAGGAAACATCGAATACATATACCCACACTTCTGAACTTTTGCTATGCTACATAATATTCCTGACACATCTCTTGTAAACCGAGATTTTAAATATTTTTTAATTTTAATTTTTAATTTTTAATGTAGAGTATTAATGTATCTAGATAATTCTGCGAAGAAGAAAATAGAATGCAACTGTGATTCGAGTCTGACAGCTGATTCCCCACCACACCTGCCATAGAGCTGCCTTGACACCAATTGCCCTTCACCTCTCTGACAGATTTGAGCTGGAGGCTAGTAATTATTAGCTGGTAAGGCAAGTGTTATAACAGTGTTACTAAAAACTTCTAACTTTTTTATTCCAAAACATTGCTGAAAGTAGGAGGCTGCAGATGTTGTGTTTCGTGGTTCTGTTTAATTTTTCTGGTTTTCAGGTTTTTTTAAAGAAGCCCTCCCCAGGACTAGTGACACAGTAATAGGATTGCAAGTCCCAAGAGTGAATCTGCAATTAAATCACCAGTTAAGGAATTTTACTTTTAAAGCAATGCTGTGAAGTTCTAGACCTGATTTTGGGGTATTAATTTTTTTTTTTTTACATGCTGATGACCAGTGATGGTGCAAAGGTCACCAAGGCTGTTGGACCACAGTGATGGTGAATAAGAACCTCCTGCACTGGTCACAACTTCTGTTATTGGTCACTACAAGTGCTTTTGCATTAGCTCCCCAGCACAGAAAACGGCTGTTATTTCCACTGTGCTGTTATTTGACTGGAAAAATTAATCCAGAAGTTTTCACATGTGATGTTTAATCTATTGTGTGTTTCTTTGTACTGTGACTATTCTACCAGGGGAAACGGTGTGAGTCAGAAATCTCATGTGTGTGGAACCAAGAGTGGTGCCTCTCACTTTAGGACAGGGCTTGCTGTAGACGTGGTGGTCCAGGGCTTCTCCTACCTGAATGGCCCCAAACAAATCACATTTCTCAAGGCTTATGAAGCCGCCACTTAGAGCTTGGCTCGCTGTGATTGTCTCTGCAAAGAGTGTAAGTAAAGTGTGAGTGCCATGACATATCATTGCTTTTCTGTTTAGAAGGAGCAACCCACAGCCCTACTAGTGAACACTGGTACTTGGCAGAGCCTGATACTCTGATTTTGGTCGAGCAATAGAAACACAGGGCAAAACAGCAATCCAGCTACAGTAGGAAAAAACAGGTAAATGCTAAAAGGGACCATGGAGCAACGTGAATCAAGGAGACAGTTTGTGAAAGAGGCAACAATCTCAGAGCTTTAGCAGTTTAGTCGACACTTACACAAAGCTGACAGCATGACAAGAGACCTTAAGGAACAAGACAATAGCCTGTCCCTACGCTGAGCAGTCTAGAGAGGTTTATGGCTAATTAACATTAACTGGAAGTACTCTTTGCAAGCTGCCCTGCAGCTTTTCTCCTCTCCTTCCCTGTCTGCAACTCTTCTGTCCCTCCTTAGCATAACCACAGCATGTACTGACCTTGGAGGCATCCAGGTACACAACCTGAGACCTGAACAAGGAGGACTGAGACCTCCTCCCCGTGAGAAGTAAGAAACAGAAGGCAGAGAAGAAAACAAAGTGACAGGATTACAGTGTGAGTCAGAAAGATCAATAACATTAACACCAACATGAAAAAGGAAGAAAGAAAGAATCAATAATAATAATATGTAGGCTTGAAGTTTAAGAGCAGAAAGAGGTTAACAGAGCAGTTTAGGGGCTTAGTGAGAAAAGAATCTAACAGGCGTTCTTAATGCCTTGCATCTGTGAAAGACTGAAAACCTGTACTTTAATAGTTCAGCAATAGTTATTATGTCCCTAAGCCATAGGACAGAGAATTTGTTCTGAGACTGGGAACCGTGATTCAGACTTCTACTGTTCCTCTTCAAACTCAGCAGATGAGCAGCTCTATCACATCGTGCTTTCTTTGTTGCTCGGAAAGTACCTGGCTCTTATCATCCATATGCCTGTTTATGGCTCTGCCTCCTTTTACCAGAGTTCCTCATGTGTCTTAGACCAGCCAGAATTTTGCTAGACATTTGACATGATGTGCTACCCACCAAAGATACTTTCTCAGATTGTTCTCTTCACATGTGTCAGGTGTAGAGAGCTCAGCGAGAATATCTGAGGAGTGATATGCACTGTTTATCTGTGCTCCACAGACCATTGGAAACACATGATGGACAAATAAGTACCTCCTCAAACCAGGAGACTAGAACACCAGACCACAACCAAGATATTTTTGTCATATTTTCTTATAGGCAAGTAGAAGTAGTTTGAGGATAAATACTTGAGGATGTTAAATGGCAAACTGAATAAGTTTTGCTGCAGATAATGGTAAGTACCTTTATTTCTCTAATACTAGACAACTACATGGCCAACTAATTTAGTACTAATAGATGCTTTTCCCATAAAAGCCATTTCAGCAATAGGATTCTTAACTTCCAGTGTGTAAAATGTATATCACTAATTTTGAGTTTCAACCAATAATCTCAGCCTAAGCATAAACATAAGCATTCTGCACACACAGAAATTCTTGAATCTTCTTGCTCTGTTTTATAGCAAACTGTTCAATCCTTTACATTAAGCAGAATTTGTCAGGATTTGTTCAGTATTGAAATTAAACCTATTGTAAGTGCTAATCTGAAAACAGAATTTTGCATTTTAACAACACTACAGGAGGGCCATAAGCATATTTCAAAAGATATTTTAATAACTGATGCTTAAATACTTTTAAAGCAACACTGTAATTAGATGTGTCTCTTTGATCCTTTCAGTTAAATAATTGCATACTAATGTAAAGAAAAACAGCTTTTCACTAAACAGTTTTTGCATTCATCAGCTGAGATTAATACACTTAATAAGCAGCTGTTATTCAAATAAACATTCAATAATGAGTCATTATAGCTATATTAAATTCTTAGGGCCAAGTGCTGCAGCTTGTACTCCTGCAAGTGGGCAAAGTTCCCACTGACTGAATGGGAGCTTTGACTGTGGATGAATTGTAGGACTTGTCTTAAAACAAGCTTGAAAAACTAATAAGGAAAAATTACACTGTGCTGAAACTAACTGAATTTGGAAACAGACATTTCATTTCTTACCTATTGCTTTTTTCCTTAAGCCGTACACTTACATTACATCTGCATATATGTCTTGCACCATTCATCATCTTCACAACAACTAAAATGGGCACCTAGTTCTAACTTAATGATATTCCAAAACATGGTATTTAGGTGCCTATTTAATGTAAGTACTTCTAAAAATCTTTATAGGAGCTAAGATTCTTCTGAAGATACTTGCTCACTATTCTTTTTCTTTCCCCACCCCATCCCCTAATATAATCTATTTCTTGAGTAAAAGTACCCTCCTGGTCTAAAAAAGGATTTTTAAATCACTTTTGAATTGGAAAAAAAATCTGTTAAAACCAGTGAAATACGGAGCTCAGCTGACTTAAAAGAGAGACTTTCATAAAATTTGTTCCCTTAAAGTACACAGGATCCACATCCAATATATAAATTTTTCTTCATTTTAAAGATGCAAAATTAACATCTTGCTTTTTTTGGTGAACCAAAAATCTTTAAAACTGATGGTGATCAGGTGAAATTGCTTGATTTCTAACACAAACTTAAGTGGTCTTATGAATAAATATTTTCATTCAAAGTGCAAAGTTGTTCTGGAAAAACCTGGAAACACTCTTCCACATTGTTGAAAACGCATCATTTTTTAGTTATGACAAACTTTCTGCTAAAGTTGAAGTGACAAGAATATGCATAGATTTATTATCCTTGTGAGACTTGAGGCTAATAATTTGAATTTGAAAAAAGTACTTTGTCCCTTTTAAAGTTTAATACTTGTAGTTAAGAAAATTTGGTATAGCAATAGTCCTTGAAATGTTCAAATGCTTTCGAGACTTGGTTGCTGAATTACCACTTTAAAAAAGGAATTACTTTTCTTTTTTTCTTCAAATCATGTTGTTTGGGAGTTCAGGCTGCACAATCTACAACTGCTTGTGTGGATCCCAAGTGGATTTTGTGCTTGTTATTTAAATTAGTGGTTTTCAGCTTGTTATATAGAGTGGCATTTGAGCTCTCTCAGCCTAGAGCTCTACAGGGTGAATGACTCGCACAAGGACTCCATGGCTTGCTTTTCAATTTACGTTCAATCTCCCTCAAGCTGTAAAAAAATCAGTTTCACTATAACAAGAGTTTAGCCTTTAACATGCAAAGCTCACAAGCCCTTAGTCTTCAAAAGGCCAATTTAACAGGAACAGGAAGAAAATCCACAACACAAGTTTGTTGTGTTAAGCCTGTAGGTGCACTGCATAGTTAGTGAAAATTCTTGATTGTCCTTAAATCTGGCACTGCAAGTTTGGACCTAAAAGAAGGAAAGGTTAGAGGTTGTTTAGCATTAATGGATATATTTATACAGGAGCTCAAGACATGTCATGGCATCCTGCATTCTAGGAATGCCTAATGAGAACCATGGAACCATGAAAAGACTTGGAGGTTCCTTTTGGAGAAGAAAGGTGCTGACCGTGCTGAGCGAATGCATGGAAGACTGCCATAAGACCTCCTGTGGGACATACCCAGCCTCTGGTCCCTAGCAAAATAGTTAATAATAGTTTCCTTAATCTGTAACATTAATGGATCTCAATGCACTTGAAGAAAGCACTTTGCATGCCCTCTGTCACATAGCAATGGGGAAACTGAGGCCCCAGAGCTGTAGCATGCCCAAGGTTACACAGCATTAAGTATTGTATGAAGAAATGATTAATTAAAATCACAGAAATGTAATTAATAAAGCTCACCATTAATTCATCTAGGGCAGTGGTGGCAAAACATGCTAATGCCTTTCTTTGGTGAGACAAATTGCTTTGTGGGTTTAGGGGAAATGGTAAACCAAATTTCTCTACATCCTACTAATGCAACCGATAGGTATCTCATGAGATTGTGTGGGTTCAGCTGAAGAGCAGCACAAGGAGAGTAAGGAAGGTAAGCTTCTAGCTAATGGGAAGCTAATGATAAGTCATAAAAAGTAGGAATAATTAGGTTGCAGAAAAGTTATTAGTGGAAGGGTTGACCTTGCATTAGATATCAGTCAATATTTTCACTCATTATGTGACAGAAAATGAGACCATGCTCTTGAAATTGCTAATGATGTGAGACTGGAAATCTTCATCAACACAGGAAATAAATATCAGGAGGATAAGGAAGGCACTTAGAAGCTCTTCTATTTTACAACACTTTTTCTTCCATCCCAGAATAAGTTTAGCAGAATGATAGTCTCATTCAGAATTGCTCATCTTGGTGGTGTATTGGATATTCATTGCAACAAGATTCCGGAAACACTAAAGGTCCTTGGCTCTAATACTCTGAAGCACCAGCTCATTTTAAAAGGTCAGGATGGTAATGATCTCTGTGGATCTATAAGTATATGCTACCACTGTACAAACTAGCGCACGCTTCCTAGGAACCGGGTGCAACACCACTAGCACACTATAGCAGTGAGTGAGGTCGAGCAGCTGAAGAGCAGCTTACAGATTGCTTGGCTAAGCAGAACTACGTTGGTCTCATTAGACTTGGTGGATTTACAGGCATATGACACATTTAAGATAACACTAATCCAGCCCAGCCTGTATTTTCTAAGTAGCATAAAAGCCTGCAGCCTTACATGAACTCTACTCAGCAGCTCAAGCCTCCTTGCACCAACTCGAACAATAAGACCCTCCTCCATACCGAAGGGTGAGCCAGCCCTCTGCTCTCCCTTTTAGGATACAAGCCTCATGAGGTTCAGGTCTAGCTGACTGGATTTCTGTGGGAAATCTCCCACTGGAAATCTGAATCCTCTTCCAGTTCTCTGCTGGCTGCATTAATAGGAAAAAAAATAGTGGCTGTGTAATAATTATCTTATAAGAATAATTATAAACTATTATTATACTATCGAAATTAAAAAATCCTTACAGGTTGTGTAATAAACCAGATGTGGATCAACCATCAAGCTCTGTCACATTCCCGTGTGCAGAGCAGGGCGAATACAATCCATGCAGAGACTCAGAGACAAATGCCTGGAGAAATATTAGGGTAGAATTACAAACTCACCTTAAATAATTATTATTATTGTGTTTGAATGTTGTTGGAGTCTGAACTTAAGGCCAGACTGCTGCTAGAAAAGAGCAGAAAAGCACAGCTACTTGCAGTTTCCCACTCAAACCAGTGCTTTGAAAATTTCCTGCATGATTCCTTGCAAGTTTTAAGTTACAACATCAGCCATGTTTAATATATTGAAAGGCTGGTAAGGGAACTAATAAAAGCCTGTTATTGATCAGGCGTGTTCTTTGTAATATGAATCTGCAATAATTTGAGCAGCAATAATAGTTTCTAAGAGAATTGCCACATACATAATGCCAGTGATTTCTAGTATTTTCTGCTCCCTCTGTGAGGATGGACATATATTACTGGAATTTGCTGCATGATTCACAAGAAAGGCAGTTCATAGTCCCAAATCAACTTTTATCTGTCTTTTTAGGATCCAGGCCACATGTGATTAAACCTAGAGTAGATACGAATGTATGCTACTCCTACTGTTAAAAAAAATATTTCAAAAACTCTTTAATATTATTTCTCCATGGATTTATTCTTTCCCCTTCATATTTTATTCTTTCCTCTTTATGTTTAACCCATGTTAAAACAAAACAGGATTTGGGTTCAACAATTGCTAATAACCCTTAATTGCTTAGCCTGAAGTAATTGCCCTTAACTACAAAAAAAGTTGGACTGAAAATTAAAAAAAAAAGAAAAAAAAGGAAAAAATATTGCATTAGTACCATTAATTTAGGAAGTGGGAAAAAAAAGGGCGACAACTCTGTATTAACCTGCTTGAGGTAATATATTCCCATAGGCATTACAAAGCTGTGAACAATTAACTGAATTAACAATTAACTGAAAGTATTTATTGTCACATATTCTAAGGAAAGCTTTCTCCGAATTTCCTGGATGAGGCTGGTCAAGCCACAACTTTTCTTTTTATAGGCTCTATGGGGAAGAGCACAGAACTGTCAACTGGAAGTGAATAAATGGCAGAGCCAATGCCTCATCTGCTTCCCTCAAGCAAAGGGTCTTGTAGGTGAGTTCAAGGAACACAAGACCTCCTAAATACCTGAAGTGTAAATGGAGTGGGGAGCGCAATGTGCGCTTGGTCAAAAGCGCGCCAGTGAGAGTTATTTAAATTAGCTGCAGGTCACAGCTACCCCTCATTCCCAGGGAAACCACCATCCCACATTACACGTTCTGTTTCTTTCACTAGAGTCCCCTCTTGAATAGATTTAGATTTCCATGTGATCCTGTATGAAGAAATAAAGTAAAAATAGAGAAGTTGTAAATTTAACTATCAGATTGACTATGCTTGCACTGGCAGTGCTGATAAAGAGCCCGTATCTAAAATGAAGCCAGTGTATTAAATTAATGATCCGGCTACCGTACAGCAGTGGCAGGGTATTTCAGTTACGGTATTTGTGATTGTCTGAATAAAATAGCTTATTTACTTGTAAATACTTTAACAGAAGCAAAAACATTCTAAATGACTTATATAATGATCTTTCTTAAGAAATGATAGGCTATTCACTTCTGAATCTATTCATGGAGAAAACTTAATATAAGTATGACAAGAATGGGTACATTTACTAGCAAGATGATAGAAGAAGATTCTAATAAAATAACTAATATCCATAATAACGCTAATTTTCTTCTTCTTTCAGAAATAATCCTGAAATATATTTGTGGCGTCTTTCCTATTACGGATGTTTTTGTGACTGATGTATAGACAAAATTCATTAACTTAACCTCCCATTGTGACCATATAATGCATCCTCCCAAACTGGCATCTTAACCTTGATTCATCTATTCCCTCCTGCATTATATTCCCTTGTATATTGCACGTTTAATACATCTATCTGTATGGTATTTCCTCTGGTTGAGTTATATTTTGCCAAGTAGAAATTCATGGTTTAACATCTCTGGTAAAAATTGTATGTAAAATTATACCTACCTACCTACATATATCTATCTATCTATCTCAAGTTGTAGATAAAAAGTTTCCACTTTAACTGAGAAATTAATACAGTTATTTCCTAGACAATACTCTTGCAATTGCCCCTGCAATATAGCTTGGGTGCTTTGAGGTATCTGTGTATAGATTAGGAGACACTTGGAAATGATTTTAGTTCCTTGACAAGCGCCAGGAGATGGAGCTGCAGACTGTGCAGCATAATGTCTTGGTGTCAGAGCAATGAAACATGTTACTTCTGCACAGTTAAATGCTTCTTTCTTTTCAGCTCATCATTTATGGGATTTCTTTGAATCAGCTCCGTACTTATGGGAATTAAATGCTCCTTTTTTAAAGCACTGTATTAACCCCAGGGAGCAATAGCTAATGTTTTTCTTCATAGATCTATAGCCTAAAATTTAAAACAACAACAACAACAACAAAAATCCCATTAGGGAGAAATCAGAATAGTCAATGATTTAGAATCGTTTTTTGGGATAATTCTGGTAGCGTACATTAACTATAAAGCTGTCATCCTCACACAGTTTTAATCCGAGTATACGGAAATGCTCAAAAAACTAAAGTTCCTTGGAAAATACCTGTGAAGATTTGCTATCAGGTACATCCCTACTAACTCCCTCTGGAAAAGGAAATCAGAAAATTCTTTACATAAAAGCATAACAGATAGAAAGGGAAGAAGAAAATAACATAAAAGTTTTCTGTGATGTGTAGTCTTAATATTCCTTCACTGGAGTTTTAGAAATGCCACATTTGAGGGGTTATAATAATTTTAGGTCATATTTAATCACTTCTATGAAAAAGAAGCCTGATACAGCAATTAACCTTGGTTTTAACCAGTATTTAAGCTTAAAGTGTAAGCACATACTTTGATTTCTAATCAGGTTTTTGATACTAATCAGGGAGATTGTGTTCAATATCCCAGAGCTGCAAGTTTCTCAGAGAGTGCACTGCTATTAACATTTCCCCAGTAAAACAGCTACATGTTGAGAATAAAACTTTTAAAAGATATAAAGAGGCTTAAGAACATAATTCATGCTGGTTTTTAATTTTCGTGAATGTGTGAATATCTTTCCATTAGATCACATTAGTTTCAACTTTTTTTTTCCTGTCTGTCCTGCGTAAGTGTAGAAAATATAGTAAAATCAGGTCTTGTATTTATGCTATTGTGCTTCAAAACTGTGATATTAGTGCTGGTAAAAAATTATCACAGAAGAGCTTTATGCTAGTTAGTCATAAATGTTTGACGTAGGAAATATGTGGAAGACCAATTATGGGCTGTTAAGAAATATCTCTTGACATTTTTAGAGTGCAATGTGAGAAGGGTTCACCTATTTAATTATGACTTTTACAAATAGGGTACTCCAACTCAATGGGAGTCGCTACACTTGCTGTAGCAAGGAAAGATCATCTAAGATTTTTATGATGGGGGAAGAGGAAATAACATTTCTTCAGGCTGAAATGGTTATCAGTTTTTAGATCAATCACCCTTATGCAAGTTTTTCCATTGGTAGCAAGATATTAAGATATTTACAACCAACATACATCACATCAAATGGATTGTATAGAAGGAAGAAGGAGAAATGAGAATAAACTCAACACACAGACTACAGCACTTTTATTAAAAGTCTGAAATAGGACAGCTGTTAAGTAATTTACCTCAGACCATCTCACCAAAGATTACACCATGAAGTCCTGCTGTAAGTTTAATATTTTTTTACATATTTTTTAAACTGGACTTGCCAGTATCAAATAAAAAATTCATTTTCCTAAAACCGTTCCTCTGTGTCTGCTCAGATCACTTGCCACCACAGAACGAGAGCAAACAAACTATTAATTTCCTCATTTGTGAGATTCATGGAATGAACTGGCCATTCTGGCTTCTAGAATTATGAAAAGGAACTTTATTGTGATCATGGGTTGCCATCACATCCTTGTTACCATAGCACCCCCTGAAAAATATTTTTGTTAAGATTTTCACACATTATATTGGACGACATTGTCACAAATTGTCTGACCTAATTTCCAACCTAATAAATAAAATAAATGTTACATAACAACAACAACAAAAATAATAGTAACAATAAGTTATATGTAGACAACCATAAACTTGTAAGTGAAATAGTGACTCTGAACAGGTATGAATGCTTAGTCCCTGATTTGTGGGGAGAGTCACGAGTCTGGAAACACCCCTGAAGTGCCTTGAGATGCCACTTTAATGCATGCAGCAAACAAAAGTCTCCATTAAAAGCTGCATTTATCATGCGTTCTGAGAAATGCATGCAATATTTTTTTTTGCTTGCTGGAAATTTCTAGTGGAAATGTTTCCACCAAGATTAGTGAGGACAACCAATACTGAATTTATAACTGCAAATGTTTGCTCTGGAAATGTGAAGCTTATTGTAGCCATCTCATCATCAAAGAAAATAAATATGTGATGTGACTGATCCCGGTAAGAAGACCAGATTATTTCAAATCCCTAATAGGAAGTTCCAACAGGTCCATGTCTTTCTTGTGCTGAGGACTCCAGAACTGGATATAGTACTCCAAGTCAGGTCTCAGCATTGCAGAGCAGAGTAGAGCTGCAGGATCATCTCCCCTGACCTATTGGCTACTCTGCTTATAATGCAGTCCAGGATATGGTTGGCTTTTTGGGCTGCAAGTGCACATTGCTGGCTATGTGCAGCTTTCATCAAGCAGTACCCCCACGTCCTTCTCCGCAGGGCTGCTCTCAATTACATTGTGCCCCTCAGCCTGTATTGTTACTGAGGATCACCCTGACCCTGGTGCAAGACCTTGCACTTGGCCTCGTTGAACCTCATGAGGTTCGCATGAGCCCACTTCTCCAGTTTGTCCAGGTCCCTCTGGACGGATTCTGTCCTTCAGGTGTGTCAAGTGCACCACTCAGTTTGCTGTCATCTGCAAACTTGCTGAGGTTTCTCTCAATCCCTCTCTCTCTGTCATTGATGAAGATATTAAACAGCACTGGTCCTAGCATGGACCCCTGAGGGACCCCACTCGTCAACAATCTCCATCTGGACATCAAGCCATTGACCACTACCCTCTGGATGCGACCTTTCAACTAATTCGTCATCCACTGAACAGTCCACTCATCAAACCCCTATCTGTCCAATTTAGAGAGAAGGATGTTGTGGGGACCATGTCAAAGGCTTTACAAAACTCCATACAGAGGACATCCATAGCTCCTTATGAAGAGGTGGTCAAATAAATAACACATTGCCATAATTACAGTACTTCAGATATATTATGCAGTCATGAACAGAAAAAGCCTCTTCTGGTCTACAGAACTGTAAACACTCTGTATGTGAGTCTAATCTCTGTAGCAAAATACAGTTAACAATGCAAACGATGAGAATTCCTGTTTCAGTGTGATAACAGGATCACAGAAAGTGCTCTTGTTACTTCTAGAGAGGAGGGTGGGTATTTATAGAATATGCCTGGTAGCGGCTTCTGTAATTACGCCGAAAAGTAGTTAGCATTGTAACTCCATGTTTTCAATCACTCATAACTTTATGAAACATCTCCCCTTTGTGCTGCAGTTTTCCTCCTGGATTTATGCCAGTGTCAACATTTTAAAGTACGAAGAAAAATTCTTGCATATTCTGCAGAAGAAAAGAGTGGAACTGCAGACTTAGGTGAGTGCCTGCTCCGTGCACGTCTACGCTCCATATGTCCGTACTTTGAATGCTACAATTTGCAATGGACTGGACCGTGCCAAGGCCCGTGGCTTTGCTGTAGGAGAAGTTGTTACTGATTTGTTAATATGCATAAGGAACAGCACGTGTTGGAAAAGCTTGTGCTCAGGAAACTGATACGGGGCTTTCTTTTCTGCACGTTCCCCACAGGGTGGTTTGCTGACTCAGAATGCCCAGATAAAATTTAGTTAGAAAGATCTATGTTCCAGCTCCCAGCTTTCTCTTTTAACTAGCACTAACAGTTGCCTTACATATCAGTCATCTTAGTTGCAGGACACATTAGCAGGACACATTTTACAGGTCAGCAAAGGTTAAGGCCACAGTTTCATGGACAGTTTAAGTGAACTGCTAAGGTTTTTCTGCTCTGTGTACCCTTCCCCTCTCCCTCCAGCATCTCTGCCACCCAGCAAAATCCAGGAAATGCTCTGGATGAAAAAAGAAAACATAAACTTTAATAAAGACCACTCTCTCCAGTTTCTCTGCAATGTATTTGCTCCTATCCATACCAGAAATGGAGAAGAAAAGTAATATAACTTAAAAATCATTATCTTCTGTCCTGTGGATTGGTACATAAAAAGAAACCCAGACCCTTGTCCTAATGAATGGTGTGAGTGGAAACCTGGCCAAATCATAAGAACAAAACCTCAGAACTGAACAGTGGATCTAAAAGGCCACTTGTTCAATAACTTATTGCCAGTCTCCAGTGAAATCAAGCCTGCTTTGCCAACATCAGCAAAACTCTCAAAGTCAGAACAACAAGAACTTCAAAAGTGATATTTCCTGTAAATTAAACAGCATATCCCTAATGATAGGAAATAGGAACCTGTGGAATTAAATGACAACGCTCAGGAGGATTACATGTCAGCTGTTTCACATTAATCTTAGCCAGAGGTTAAGCCAAAGGCTAAACTTATCTCTACCGAGCAAGACGCCATGTGCATAAGGCTCACATTTGAAGAGTCTAGTTACTGTGGTTAGATCAGGTTGAACACTGGAGTCTGCGTGTGTTGGCTTGCTCTGACAGCTGTGAGAGAGTGTTAGTGTTAAATTATCCCTTTTAAAGTCCTTTTGTGGTTATTGATCATCATTAGTTCAAGAACCTTGCAGGGAGTACACAAAAGGTTACAGAAATAAGTGGCAAAAAAACACAAGAAGGAGCCTGATGTGGGTGAGCATCAGCCATTCAGTGGGCTAACTCTCGATTCCTGTATCCAAATTGGACAATAGTTCATTACATTACTGAGCTAGGGAGCTTCTGAAATGGCCACGGGTTGAATTTGGTAACTGTGTCTTCACACCTGTCTTCAACTCAGTTTAACACTGCTAATATTTGCAAACTTGTAGAGCTTCCTATTGCTTGAGGTGGTGGTGTTTGGCACACCATTAAGCAACTACCTAACAGTTCTGCTTAAGCAGGAAATTTGACATTTTCTTATTTTTTCTTGCTACCATCAGTAAACGATGCCCAGCTGACCTCTAAAAGCTTCAACATTTTATTTTCCTCTGATGAATAAGCTACTTCATCAGAATGATAGAATACTTACAGAAGTAGAGTTTCCACATGGAAGTAATGTCATGGCATATGGATGATTATAATGGCACTTCAGGATATCCTTCTTTTATTCATTAATTCATTTGTTATTATTCCTTCAATTCTACACACTAGACAGGAGGTTAAATATTGTCAGGTTGCCATCTCCTTTATATACAAGAGTATAAGACATCGGAGAGACCCTCACGATGGTGAGATTTGCTTCCAAATAGTGATGATGGATTGCTGTTGATATAGCCATTGTGCTGAATGACTTGCTTTCAAGACCCAAGTCATGCTTCCAACACTCTGCTCTGCTACTCAGTGGTAGCTGAGTAGCTGCAGTAGCTCTTCTTGATATCTCAGTGGAGGGGACTGGACTTTGGTGAGAAAAAAGTTGCAGGTTTGGGGCCTCTCAAGAGCTGGTAGAGCTTTTTCTTTCTGACTAGACTCAATTCCATGATACTGAGTCACAAATTTTGTATAAAGCGTGGTGATGCCACCTGCCAGAAGTTCTCTTTCTAATAATTCTAGGAAATCAACCTCTCTTTAAGGAGCAGTGAGATTTCTCCTCTGCAGCTCCATGTTCTTGACAGGTTCAGAATGATGACTTCCAGTTGTTCAAAAGTACCTCTCTCACCATCATTGTATATGGCTTATTGAGTTTTATAAAACTGGTTTGCGAGTGATTTGTGAGGGGGGTAAGCATTATAGTTTGCACTTCATGTGCATTTCCAAATTTATTTATCTCACATAAGTGTCTTCTAAAAGTCAAGAACTAAAAATATAACAAGGAGTAGTTTTCAGAAGTCTATTACTACAAGTTCTGCTGCAGGGAAATGAACAAAATAAAATTTAAATCCTTCTTCATTGCCAATAGTTCCCGTGGATCCAATTATAACTTTTTTTACCTATCATTACACAAGACTGATTTAGAGATACCTGTCTGGATTGATTTGAGAAGAAGTGCGTTAAAACATTTATGTTATTACAATATACACAAAATGCATTAAAATCATGACAGCAGCCTGACAGAAACCTACAAAATCAAATCCTTTCAGAGGGGAGGTTGAAATGTCGTTTTTAACACACCCAACAGAGAGATTACAGCTTTCATGGAAGATGAAATTACATGCTTTTTTGAGACTCCCTCAGAATCACTCAGGCACATTCTAATGGTTTCAAAATTATACGGTATTTTAATCCTTTGCATTTGTCTTTGGATTATCTAAGTTAGATTTCTATCAACATTTCAAGACCTATCTTTGTCAAATTATTGTATCTTCATTACTTTTTCTTTTTCATAAGAGTAGCAGTATTTGGTATAAACCGTCTCAGTTCTAGAGACCCTTCTCGTTCTCTCTTTGGGGAGACTAACAGGATTTTTGTTTAAGCTTTGGTTCTAGATCAGTAGTACAGTATCTTTAAATACATTATGAAAGGACTTTGAAAATAAGCTCTTAAATACTAAAGTCAGCTGAATGACTGTTGATAACAGTACAAAATCCTAATTACTCCAGATAATGGAGCAGGACCTGTCTTTCATAACCCCATGCTGACAGTACCCGATCACCTGGTTGTCCGTTACGTGCCGTGTGATATCACTCAGTAATTCCTCTAAACACTAAAACAATCTGAAGTTATATGGGCCTCTGCACCAATGACTTTATTCAAAACTTCTCTGATTCTTCTCTCAGAAGCAGTGGCTTCAGCTACAAAACCTGTGGTAATTCTAGCAGTTGCAGCAGTACTATTCAGTACTCAGCACAAGCAATTTTACTCCCTGAGGAACTAAGAAGTTTTTACTGTCAAAGCAGCAGTGAGGGATAAGGTGAAGGTCTAATAAATACAGTGGATAGAGAGATCTGAGTATTAAATATCAAGGACAAATCTGAGTATTTAGATTTTTCTCTAATGCATTTTTTATGTTCATAACCCTTTGCATTGTACTACATTTACTCTCTGAACTAAGAACTTCCGTACGTCTGCATGTCAGAGAAAATGTGGAGTAAGGTGAAAGTCTAAAGAGCTGAAAGATATCAGTATTAAACATCAAGGACAAAGCAAAACACTTATTTTGTGCTAAATCAGTTTTTGTATTCAGTCTATTTCACTGCTTTCTTATTCTATCTTTTGGTAAACTATCTGGGTGGTCAATTGTCGATGAATGTCTGAAAATTCATAAATAAGTTATAAAAGAAGAACATAAATCAACAGATACTCTAAATATTTATTTTGCGATGAGAGAGGCTCCAGTCTCATCTGGAGCCATTTTTCTGATGTAGATACATGTGGACCCACCCTCCAGGACTCCCGTTCTCGGCAGGCCCCGGCCGCCCCGTGCCCGGGTCTGTGATGTCCGGAGGTAGAGCAGCGACTCTTTCACGGGCACCCCCTTGCCGTGGGGAAGGAGCTTGCGTGCCCTTGTGAGGTTGAGAGCTGTGCTGGTGGTGGCATGTGCCTCCGGTGGGGTCTCCCAGGCCAGACAGGTCTCAACTGAAGGGTCAGACAAAGTGTGTCCACGGGCAGGATGGGCTCACTAGCCTTCGGGCAACCATCCTAGGAGAAGGACAACTCTGACTCCAAACCCGGGCAGATGGAGCTCATTTAGCCTTGTAAGGCTCATCCATCTCAGAGAAGGACACTCTAACCAAACCTACAACCTGGGGACTTCTCTGTCCCCGTCCAAGCTCGCTATGCCCTGGCAGATGAACCTCAGGTGTAAAGGGTGGAGCCAGTTCTGCGCACGCTGCGCCTCACCTAAAAAATCCACCACGCAGGCCTGAAGGGTGCACTCATCGCTTGCAGTGAGCGTGGGAAAAGCCCTTCCCAGATCTTCGTTCACGAAGCCAAGCCATGATGATGATGATGATGACATGTGGACCTCAGCTCTGGTCTGGGGTATGTATTCTACACAGCAGGTCTACAGTGTATTTTTCTTGTTGTAACCCATTCCCATTTGCCCTACTATTAAACAGAAACCTCAATAAAATACTCAGGTTTTAAGGTCATCACTGTGCAAGTTTGAGAAAGTACCAATAATCAGCTCCTTCCCCATGCCTCACAGGTTGGGACAAATGAAGGTTTGGTGGAGTCCTTTGACCATTACATCATGTTGTCTGTGAGAGCTGGCTGAGACCTTTCCCCATCATCACTGAAAGTCAAACGCATCACGTGGTAGCTGAGCAACACAGTTACTGCTGCCTAATAGACTGGTGAGAGTGATAAAATAACTCTCAGATGTGGTTCAGAATGACGCATTTGAATTTTAGAAAGCTTTCTTTGATGCTCATTAGCTGCAGAGACCCTGTTGTGTCTCCCCAAAGCAAGACATTTTGCTGCTAAAACTTACTCAGCTCTTGAGGACTGGCTCAGCACATGAGCAGCATGGACTATGAAGGACTATAGTTTAAAATAACTGCTGATGAAGAAACTTCTGTGGGAAGCTTGCCAGGCTTATAAAAGAAAAAGGTACCATAGCAGAATATAAAAACAGATAAATAATAAATTGCAGCTTCGTCTGGAGCTGTGGACTGTGCTAGTATTTACGGTTTTGAAAGGTTTTATGGAGAAAATATTTTATTTTTTATGTTTTGAAATATATAGCAACATAAAAATGTAATGGTTGGCTTAACCTATAAAGAGTTTTCTAATCAGTAAGTTCCTGACAGAAGGTGGAATTTGTATCTCAGGGCAGAATTTATTTATTTTTTTTCCTTTCCTTTTAATTTTTGAAGTTCAGGATGCCTTGAAGTTGCTTGACATTATAGGATAAATTTTCAAAGCTCCATGCAGGAGAGATGCCAACACGGAAAACATCAAGCGAACACTGAGTTATGTTTGTGCATCTCCCATGTTGTGTTTTGATAATTTCTCCCATATATCTACATAAAGATGGGGTTGCAAACAGATTGAAATTATAGATTGAGCCGGTTATTTCCCTTCCTCCACTTAAGGTGGAAATTAATAAAGTAATTAAATGTTACATTTACTGTTCATTGAATTACTTGGCTGTTTGGTAATTATTAGCGTGATTACAAAGTGACATAAACAACCGTGTGGCTCAGATGTGCAATTATGTTCGATAGATGCTGAGCCGACACACACGGAACATATTTTGCTGATTTTGCAGGCAATTAATAAACACTCATGCAAAGCCGCTTGTGCAAAGAGCTGTAAATAACGCAACAGGGTCCATTTTTTGTTCAGCTTGTGCTTGTGGTTGCACTGGAGCACACTGCTAGTGAAGCCAAACAGGGACAGTTTAACTTGTTCGGTGCCGAGAGTAATTTAAGTCAAGATAAAGGCAGTTCTGCTCGCTGGTCGCTCACTGGTTCCTCTCTCCTGCTGGAGCACCTGTAGATAACGTCACGCAAAGGTGTCAGCAGGACTCTTTGGTGGACACTCTGATTATGCAGAGAGAAATGCCCCATTCCGAGACTTCACTCCTCCTCCGTCTTCCCACGCCTGCCCGGCGCTGAGCTTTCATGCCTTCCGCTGCAGCGCAGCCTCCGGCGCTCTGAGGCTGCGTGCGTACCGCCCACCCACGTGGCCGCGTCCGCGTCCGCGCTGACCCTGCGCGCTGGACGGCAGCGAGACAAGGGACAGCAGCGTCACGCTCGGAGTGCGTGTGCACGCCGCGGACGGCTCCTTCCTAAAAACTCCGGGAGCTCTGGGATCAGCTGTCCTTGCAGAAAAGCCTTCCCCCAG
>NW_010430696.1:125152-125477 GCF_000710305.1 Buceros rhinoceros silvestris
TCGCACGGGTTTTGCTGCTAGCGCACGTCCAGGTTCTGCTGCTGCGGCTGTTGGTGTCACTGTAGTTATGGCCGTTTCTTCAGTCCTTTTGGCACACTGAGTTATTTCTTGGAGAACTTGAGAAGCCTGATTTGTGAGAGCACTTGGCTTACACAGAGAAACAGGAGGAGGAGGAGGAAGAAGCTGGGCTATGCGGGGCGGATTGCTGCTCTCTGTGTGAAAAGCGTCCACGCAGCTCCCTGGATCAGAGTTAAAACACCCTGATCCCAAGCCTGCTTTGTTGACGTGAACTACGGTTCAGGGCGATTCGCTGTGCAGGGCCGTC
>NW_010430696.1:125822-141135 GCF_000710305.1 Buceros rhinoceros silvestris
AGCTCATTGTCACAGAGGAGCCGGCGGCAAGTCCGGCCCGGTGCCGCGACTGCCCCAGTTGCGGGGCCGCGCCTCTGTCGTCGTGGGAACATCCGTTCTGTTTGGCTGTGGAAGGGATGAATAGAGTTGTTTCCGTGTGAGAAAATCATTTAGTAAGTAGAATGTTGGAAAGGGGGGTATCTCCTCCATGGACAGGGTCTGCATGGGGCGCTGCAGAGGCCACTCCGATGCTCCGCTCCCCGCGGTCTAAAAGGACTTACCTCCGCTAATCTCTTCTTAAAAATGAGCTCTCATAAAGAGCACTGTGAATTGTACTTTACAAAGCCCGTTTCCTTGCTGCGTTTCCTTGCTACAAGTGAACAATTATAATGGACCGAGCCCGGTTATATCGAGTCCTGATTCATTAAGAGGCAAATTGGCTAAAGCGAGGAAGTGGGATAAGCCACGCAGGGTGTAATGCGCCCATGTAATGCCAGGAAGCAGCTTCTGCAAAGATGAAAAGACAACATTCATCCTGACATGTCTCATGCTGTTTTTATATACGTATAAATGACAGCAACCTGTGCTGTCAGAGGCAGAAAATGAATGGTGTGAGAGGAACAGCTCTCAGAGAAAGGGCAGCTGCTACTGCCCAGTTCTGCCCTGCTGGATATGCACAGTGCGCCATTGTATGAAACCCTCTCCCAGCACTGTCGCCTTCCCAGGTTCACGGCTTTTCTTGCAGGCTTGTAAAATGGTTTGCACACTGAGAGCGTTCGAACAATGCAGTCGTGCTGCTTATTACAGTAGTTATGTAAAGTAGTTTGCAGTCAAGCAATTAGACCTGGGCTGTGGACCAGACTGAAAGAATCAGTTTTGTCTCTGAATGCTGAGGGGGACAGAAGAGAAACTTGTGAAGAGGGAAAACAGGGATAAATTAATATTAACCCAGTATTTCTGGGTTAGTTTTCTAATTGGCAAGTTCTTGTTTGTAAAATGCTTAGAAAAGCAAAACCAAAATTCAGTGGTTGCTCTTCTTTAACCCCCTGCCTTTTTGTATTTTCCAGCTCTATGCTGTACGCTTCCTGTCCGATAGCCAGAGGGAGGGATGAAAAACCTCTGATTTGGCTGTTTCTCAAATGCAGCAACAACATCCAGTGCTTGAAAATGTTTGCACTCTAGTTCTGATACATATATCAGGAAATGAAGTCATCATATTTGTTTTACTCACTGTCAAACTCTTTTCGTATTTTGGTGATGTTTGTGCGAACACTTCCCTTTTAGCTCTTTTCTGTAGACACCAATAAAATAGTGCCTTGCACTCTTAGATGTTCACATACTGAAGATGAGCCCTGTAGACCTTTACCTGCCATCTCAGATGATGTCTTTTTCCATTAGGGAGTTATTCTTCTCCTCATTTTACTGAAGTATTTGCAAATGTTGTGTCCCCTTGGTGGGCTGGTAGAAAAGCAGGGCTTAATGCATGCTTGGACACTGAGGACATCTCTCGCTGGACACCTGTTTGAAAAAAAGGAGGGTAAACAGCTGTGGAGAGGTCAGAGGACAAGATTGTCAGTGGTGTGATGATGTCACTTCATGTTGTTGGTTTCAGTAGATAAAACAATACGGTGTCACCTTTAGATGGTTCTTTGATATACTAAACACCATCTTCTTCCGTAAATTCCTCTGGGAACAAAGTGCACAAAGCATATACGTAGGTTTGGCATTGCAGGCAATGGGGATGATTTTTTTTTGACCTCAGTTTGCTCTGGACTGGGCCCATGGTGTCCAGTGGTGAATTTACAGTGCCATCTCAGCTGTGCAGAACATGCGTGAGTCATCTCAATGGGACTGAGGCAATCTCAGTAAATAAGAAGGGACAGCTTCCTTCTCAACAGGTGAACCAAATCCCCAAAGTCATTTTTTTTTCCCCCAAGGAAGCAAAAGGTTAATTCAAAGTGCTCCTGGTCTTCCATGAATCAAATGAAGTAATCCCATGCCTGGGTTTTAAAAGCATCTGTAAATTAGAAGGGTGTAGTGTGCAGATCAAAAAGAGGGTTATCAAAGATTAATAAAAAGAGAGAGGAAGAGAGACTCAGCTAGAAACTCTCTCATAACTTCAGCTAACCTGGAGAGTACAATTCACCTGTTTGGGGTCCAGTTAGCAAACACTGTACCATAAACCCCAGGGCAGCAATACAGAATATCAAAAGGGAGATATAAAGATATTTTGAGAATGTGGATAATGAATTCTGTGAAAAACAAAAGGAGAAATGAGTTAAGTATAGGAAAAAATACGGAGGAAAAAAGTGAAAATCTGAAGAAAAAAGCCTCTCTGCTATTTTATCCCAGTTGAACCCTGGTTTTTTTTTAGTGCCAGCTCTATCTGAAAGGCAAGTCATGTAATGAAAATAACTACTAGTGGAAAAACAGGATTTTTCTGGAAAAGGTATTCATAAGGTGAAATGAAAAACTGATCTCTCAGAAAAAAAAAAGGTCATGCAAAGGAAACCACTTGTATCACAGAAGGAGTCAAAACTGTGAAACCGACTCATCTTGCATTTTCAAATGGTGCTGGAAATTTCCCCGGGTCATATTAAATTTCCATGCGTATCCAGTGGACTGTTTATGCCTCCTAATTTTTAGCTATTAACTAATGTCCTCTACATTCCCCTGTGCTTAGTATTAACTGGTGTGAATTAGTTCATCGCATCCCATCCAGGGGACCGGACGGTACTTAGGAGATAGTGTGTAGGGCAAACAATGAATAATGTCCTTTTGCAATGGGGATGTTGAAACAATCCCTGGACCAACAAGGCTTTAATCTTGCAAATTCTTCCATATGCCTTGTTTGGTCCACTTGAGCAGGAGCTGTGTTGTCTCACCAAGGTGGAATTTTTCAGCCATAATAAAACCCCAAACCAACCCCACAATTATTCTGTTGAAATACTGCATTTCAATTGCACTGCATGCCCGCCTCTGGTTAAAATTTGATTGAACTGAGCAATCTTTGAGAGCTCATATTTTGCACAGTAATGTGTTGCCAAGCAGCAGTTGGAAGAACAGGAGGAGATGGAGCAGAAAACCAAAAGACTATGTAAAAGCAATTTCAAAACACTGTAGAAAGGTGAGAGAAATCTGATCGCTAACTCATTGTTTTTTCATGGATAATTATTTATGATTGAAAAGCACGGTGAGAAAACATTAACTTTCGAGTTGGAAGAAGCAGATTGAAACTTGCATCTCATGGTGCCTATAAAAATGTTGACTTGCCAAGTCACCACCTGCATCAGGGTCCTGGGCAGGCTGGGGGAGTGTCGGCAGCACTGTGTGATGCCGTGCCAAGGTGCAGCAGCTGTGTACTAAACCTGAAATCTCTGCAATTCACATCACCACAAACAGGGCAGAACAATTTCATAGGAGAAGGAATAGGTTGCAAAAGAAACAAAACACACTGCAAACCTCTGCTTTTTTCATGGAGTCTAATTTTCAGTGCAAGCCTCAGTGTATAAAGGACTGATGTATCATCTTCCCAAGACTTTGTCTCTAACTTGGAGGGTACGGGATCTTGGGCTGTTTTATTCCATACAGCAAATGCTTTTCCAAGGGTTTCATCTTTCAGCATATCTTGTCATTTATCACAGATGAAAAGATGCCATGATCCTTATTGTCCATCACTGGAAGTTTTTTCAGTGATGGACAAGAAAAGGTCATAAATATAACGTAGCACCACGGAGTTAATAGGTAATTAATTTTTAAAAATGCACTTGAATCTGTCATTCAGTTGTCCAACACATGGTGGATAACAAATCAAAACAATTGTCCCTCATTGTTACTATCAAATATAATTAAAGTCTAAACCAACATTCTTCCCTTCATGGCTCTTCTGAAAGCTTTAAAAACTGCTGTATTTCAGTATTCCCAGTATTCTAGAAATTCTTAAATTTCAGAAAACAACCAAAACCTGAAACATAAACCACTATCAACTTTGCGTTCCAAGAAAAACCTGTTTCAAAGTTTTCTATCTGCATTAATCACCAGCCGCCAGTTAAATAGCTAAACAGGCCAGCTCTAAATACACCGAGGTTTCACTGCTGCTGTTTTGAATCTGCAGTGAAACCAACCTTTTCTCTGATTCTGTAAGCCAACAAATATTACTCCTATTTTCTGCAGTAAGTCATGTGCCTCATTTCTTTCGAGTCCGCACCGAAGTGATGTCTAGTGTGGTATCAGAGATCATGCTGTTACTGCCCAGATGTCAGAGCGTGAAATGGTTCCTGCTGGATTTTGGATGTGATATAATGGCAAGATTCCACCTGCTGGAAACTATCTATGAGTACAGCAATGGTTCTGTTTATTTTTAGCCCAGGTTCTTTGTTCTTCCTAGGCTTTTATTGATTTTTTTCTTCTCAGTGTTGTGTTTTGATTGCATAAATATACGCAGACCTCAATGTGCATCTAGAGAGGTATTTCTTAATTATGTTGTGTGTGATCACCAATGTAATTATAAAACTTCAGGCATCCAGCAAGGGACCACAGTCTCTCACAAGCTAGACATCTGTTTACATAGCATGTTCCATCCATGGATAAAGCCAGGACATGGCTTCTGCAGCATGTTTTGCCAATGTCAGTGACTTAAAAATGCCCAGTGTGGACGGCTGAGGTAATATTTTCGAGGGAATGTTAATGTCATGAGAGCAGAAGTGATATTGTCATACAATAGGATTACATCCTTATGAATATGTGGCTTTTATGGTCAGGTATTTAAACAACACATGCTTGATGCCAGGCTGCTTCTTAAAGATTTCATTTTACCTAAAACATTGCGTACAAGCCATTAAAAGTTTATAATAATGTTTAAAAACTACATGTAAGTACCCCTGAGATTTTTACTCCACAAATCGAGCTAGTCTGCAGACCAGATTCTCAGCTTTGCAAGTATTAGTGGGACCTTTTGTACAGGAAGTGCTTATTTTTGTTGTGGTTGTGATAACAATGAACTAGAAATTGAACAGGTGTGGTACGGCATGGAGAAAAGCCTTGATTTGACAGCCTTAAAGAGTTTCAATCAACAGGAACATTCCGCACCTTGCAGAATAATCTAATGTTTCCCAGCGCAAGTGTTGATGGAGAACAGCTCACAAATCTGGACTGACACATCTCCGCTCTGATTATAATTGCCACCAACCACCTTTGCAAAGTGACGACCATATGCCTGTGCATTTTCACACCTGCTAAAGACACCCAGGCTCTCGGCAGCGGTTTGCACTCATTCGCACAGCTGAAGCACTTCTTTAACCGAGGAGGGCTTAAATAGTTCCCCGTTCCACAGGCTGGAAGGTGGGTGACTGTGTATTGCTGTGTTTGACATGACCTACTGTCTTCATTGACTGCTCTAATCCTCTCTGTCTTCAGCCCTAAGGGTAATAGTAAGGATGAAACATAGATTATGTTAAACAGGCAATTGGTCACAGCTTGGTCTAATGAATTACCATTGAAGGTCTTTGGATTTTCAGGCATGGAGTGAAATCAAATCAGCTGAAATGAGAAGAATGCCTATGTGAGGTAGTAGCATGGGGGTTATTTTCTTGGGATTATTTTGATAATAAATCTGTGATTTTTTTTTTTTTTAATTTCAAGCCATGGAAAGTCTACTTTAAATTCAAAACCGAGCTTGGACATTATTATCAGATACATTAATTCTAAGTTTAGAGTTAAACCTCTTTTTTATGATGAGCTAGAATAGAGTTCAGCGTGTTCTTTCATATCATTAATATGTTTTCATTCTAACAGTTAAAGTTTCCAGCTTTAGGTTGAACATGAATAAACCCAGAATATTCTGAAATTAATAAAAAAAAAATTACAAGAGGAAGTAACAGAATCCTCAAAATGCTTCATTGCATTGTGTCCTCAGCATTGGAATTGTCTCTCTTTTGTAACCTTCTACTGCGTATTTTAGCATAGAGTAAAATAGAGTGTTTATAAAAGGTTAAAATAAAGGTTGTTGGAAAATAAAATCATTCTTACAAAGTCAAAACACTACCATTCAAAAATGGTAAGAGGTTCGTGTCTGTCCTGGTATGAAAACAAAAGTAAATAATAAACCCAGCAATAAGTCTGTTAGCTTCTATTTAAAAGTACACCAACAGTCTTGAAAGTTCAAAGACCGTCTTTTGACAGTTGTGCAAACACAACTTATCCCATGGTACTGTGCAGCCGAAAAGGCTGGGTCATACCTCACAACCAGAGACCTAGAGAGATCTTGTTATCATTTGCACTTTCAACAGGATTAATTTGCTACGTATTAAGCTCTAGTAAATTGCCTGGTTCTCTTTGCTGTAGGATGAGATCTTCCAAATTACATGCTCATGTAGGTTTGGAAAGGTTTACAGTGATTGATGTGGAGCATTGTTTGTGCATCAATAAGCTGAGATTGCTACATGTGATTGTTTTATAACAATTATCAGTATTCCCAGGAGAAATGTTTTTCTTTTGTGAAATCTGGGTTGGAAAAAGACGCAGCAGACTTTTAAACAGACCTTATGATTATGACTAAATTGTCTTTTCAGAGATACTTAGGTTTCAGCTTGTGCCTGTTTCTTCTCAGAAGAAACTAGCCGTTTTGTGCTCTGTTTTTTCTGGTATCTGTTCCTCAGTCGTATTTCATCCGTCTTTTAGGGCAGGGGGTCACCTCAGGCAGAGAGACCACACAGACTTTCCAGGCTACAAAGGGGACCCGTCCCATGTTTGCCCTCTGACACCCTCTGGGCTCTCATGTGGAGTTGTTTGCTTTCAGCTCCTAGTCATGCCCTGCCAGAAATATATAGCGTGCACATTTGCATCCTTTCTTCCAGGATATTTACTTGTCACAAGACTGTCACACCTATCTCAAAGGAAAATATATGCCCTCAGGAGCAGCATTATCTCCTGAGTGAGTGAGCCCACATTTTGAAAGGGCGAGTCATTCCCATGCTGACTCTGGCCACAGGATGTCAAGCTTGCTTTAGCATTTGCAGGGAACGCAGATTCATGTGTAGCAACAGGCTGCACTGAAAGGGCTTACTTATTTTGTCTTTATTTGTTATCAGCTTGCCAGCTTTAAAAGAAAGGATTCTGTAATCTTCTTTTTTCATGAATCCTTACAGATGTGTTATCTCTGCAATCCTCCCAGCTGCTACAGTTTAGCCAGACCCTACTTTGCTGCAGGTGATCTCTCTGAAGGGTCCTGGACAGCAGTGGCCCAGACACCAGTGCCCTCTCAGTTCTCCTGGAAATCAAATCTGCACTTTTAACTGGATTGCTCAAAATCAGAGGAAGATGAAAAGCCTTACACATGTAATTCTGCCTGAGCTTTGGAGGGAAAAGTGTCCATTGAGTTCAGTGCGGGCAGGATTAGGACTGAATTATTTTGCTCATTCTGAAAACAAAATCGATGGATGTAGGGCTGGCTGGAAGAATATCCCCACGTTTTGAGTGACATTGATTTTCTGCTGTGTGCACATGCAAAACTTGCATCAAGGAAGAGAGCATCGTATTTATTGTATACCTAGAGAGCAGGCCAACCTGCTGGCTCCTTCAGACGTGCCTTCCTCTAGGAATTAATGAAACTTCAGGAATTATGATACAGAGTGATTTATAAATGTCCATCATAGTTAATCATTTGGCTTGTTGAGGAGGTTTCCAGGGTGTATGAAGGTTGCTTTTACAGGTTCATTGCCTCTTATGTGAACAATAAATGTCCTGTTTCATGTTGGAAAAATGGCTTGATAAAAAAATAAAGGGAATGCCATAAGGAACATTTATAAACAACTTCAGCATAAAGCCATGATCTGATAATGGCCATTCAGAAAAAAAGAGAAACTGCAGTGCTGGAGAGAGAATAGTCCTTCAGAGAAGAGCAGTGATACATAAAACACCCCAGTGCTTATATCATGGGTTGGAAACTTTCTGGCTGACCCTACGTGCTATAAAGCTTGATCCTTCAGTCTCTGATCTCTTATGCTTGAAGTCAGTGGGAGTTTTTTGATCCCACAGTTAAGGATATCGCAGGACTTTGCTGGAACTAAGCTTTGGCTCTGTGTGTCAAATTAAGCATGTGTGTAAAGGGTTGTGAAGGAATGACAACAGAGAGCCCAGAGCCCACCTGAATTAAAACATTCAACAGTGAATCATGGCGTGGAACAGTCCTTGTGGTATTTGCTTTCACTGAGAAATGGATGGTTTTTGTAAGCTCAGGAAGTTTTTTCACCCCCATGTAGACATTCATGGATTTCAGTCATGGTTGTGGTGTTGTATGGGCCCTGACAAACCCAACCATCCTCACTTCCAAACAATGGATTTTTCCCTATTTTAATGAATCAGGGATTTTGGTCATTTTCTGAAAACTAATCTCAGAAAAAAAAAATGTCCTGTTGGCTAGGTTTCTTCTAGTGATGATCCCTGCTCTATCTAATTATAGATTCTGATATATATTTATATATTAAAAGAATTTTCTAGATGTAAGCCAAATATGCATAACCCTAAATAATGTCTCAGTTTCTCCCCTGCTGTTTGGTCTGCAGACATCATCACAAAACAAATATATGAGACAGCTAAACTGTTACAAAAACACTATTCTACCTCTCATCCTTGATTCCTTTTAGAGAATCACAGTCTGCATCAATCTGGGTAGCATAGCTCCCTAAAATACTGCCTTGAAAAGGAAAATGAGATACTGCTCTCATTTTATCATAGAGCCTTTTGCACTCTATATTAATTCTTTGAAACATAAAGTTGCATAAAGGCAAATTTAGAAAGGAGCCCCATGTTTTGAATTTCCTCTCCTTGTAATATCCTTGGGGAAATTGAACACATTTTTTACTTGTTCGGTATATGTTTAAGGAGGGATCTGGAGGCTTTGATAAGATTTACTATTCAGAACACGCATCTTCAAAATACTGTTCTTGGGAGGGGCAGGGCACGAGATGGCTGATGCCTTCCCACTTCAGTGCCTCTTCTTAGGTGGCTCATGCCACTTCTGATACCTGAGAGGCCAAATCACTTACAGCCTGGGCACCTGCTTGATCTAGTTCTGCAAAATTATGTTCTTTGTAACTGTTTATGCAATTAACGGTTGTTATCCAAGGAAAGTTAATAAATGCCTAGTGACTGCATCTGTTTCCTAGTTCCATTAAATCAGTGATTCTTGAAATATGTTTCTTTGAATTTCATGTTACTTAATGAGAATTACTTTAATAGCCAGCCCCCACTTTCTAGCATATGGGTTTCTCAGTCCTAGGATCCATTAGAATAAGTAGAGGTGGAAATTCATAAAAGCTTGCTTTGATTAAAATACTGTGTGAAATTGAGATATACTGTGAGTAGGATCAAATTGGATAAAACCCTTCAATAACTGTCTTTTTTTCTGTCATCAGACTCTGTGGCTCTGTGGTCTCTGTTTTTGCTCCAAATTCTAGACTGTGTATAGGACACTAAGTCAATGAGGCTTAGAAAGGATTTTTTAGATGAAAAAGTCATCTGTAATTTCAGTTATAGTGCCTGTTGATCCCCAGAACAAATATTAACTCCTCTAGAGATGCCAGAGCTTTATGAGCAGAAAAGCTCTTCTAAATTACGTTATGTACTCACATAGTCCTTAATAAGCTGGCGTGAGAAGTGAGATATGAATAGCAGCAGAGATCTAGACTCTGGTGTTCATAGCAGATCTATAGATTTTTAATTCTGGTAGTTTTTATGGCTGTGTGGTATTCCAGGAGTTGGAGGGCTGAGCACCTGTGGGCAGGGAGAGCTATGAATTTTGAAGCCGTGTGGTCAGGTCTCTGTGTCTTTACAGCCTGGAGAGAACCTAAATGTGATTTTGATCCATTTGGGGTGTCAGGAAGCTGTACAAAACCAGGACCACTTCTGGGAGTCATACAGCTCAACTCAGTCCCAGAGAGGATGTAACTTGGTGTATATGGACTAAAGCAAACAAGAATGGATGTATTACTGATTTTGCAACTTGTAGAACCTTTTCTGTTAGTTTAGTTCACCAAACATATTTTTCTACATGTATTTAGAATCTTGCTTTTTCTTGATATCCAATTTACTGTAATATTCCAGAGTATAGTATTACTATACTCGGTTGAACTTAAGCTACAACTCCCTTAAAAAGGAGTTTCTGGTATGCGAGACTATGCCAAATTCACCAGAACAAATCTGTAATGTTTGTATTTTTGGCTACATAGACTGTGCTACAAAGGCGTGGCAGGCAGAAATCTCCAACTGGCAGCCTGGCCTCTGCCTTGGGGAGCACTTCTGGGCAACCAGTGAGGACCCAGCTGAGGCTATAGCTCGCTTTCATTCATTCTTCTATGGTAGCTTATCGTAAGGTGCTGGACAAGCCCCTCGGGAGGATTACTGTGATGACTGTGTTCTTCCATTATTCACATTCGTGCTGGACTGAGGTCTTCTTAGTAAAACTGTTTCCCAACAGGAGCAATGCTTCTGTCTTAGGGATTTCAGGACAAAAAACCAACCCCAAACCCCTTTAAGACTCTCTTTTATTGTATGCACCAAGCTGCTTAAAATTGCATCTTTTTTTGCCTGGGATTTAGTGGTTTACCTGGCATTTAGTAAAGGCAGACCTACAGAGCTTGCTTTGTTTGGGACTCTGCCTTCTGTTTGCAATATTTAAGACTTAAAGAGTGAATGTAAACTGTGGTACTCTGATAGCAAGGCAGCTTCTTTTACTTTCCAAACCTTAGTGATATGCTTCAAGATCTGCAATTCTGTAAAAATCATATTGGAGGTCTAAACTGCATGTAAATGGGGAGAAAGGAGATAAAATAGCATTCATGTGACCCACAGGCATTAATGGTTGAAGGACTGTGTGGGGAACTACCTCATGAAGCCAATGCTGAAAACTACCTGGTCATTTTTTTCAGCTGGACCACTTCCATGATCCATCTTCCTCCATTATCAGTGTCTGCTCTAGAGATTGGGCAAAAAGTGCCAGGATGGAATTTTCTTCTTAGTATCAACCCATACTTACAAGAGATTAACCTTACCATGACTACACAGCCAAAAGCCCCACATCTTACATGTAGACAGTACCCAGCTGGTACCAGCACAGAGTGAACATTAACACAGAGATCACGCAAGTGTTTCTGACCAGGGCACGGGCACAGGGCAGCCTGGTGAAGGTCAGAGAAGTCCACATATCCTGGAATGGATACCTGCCTTCTCTCATGGTCCTTAGATCTTGGTGGCAAGGCATTGTGTTATATTAAAGGCCTGCTAGGTGGACATGTGCAATAACAAAAGTGTAGTTTTCTTCTTAGTAGCAACCCATACTTACAAGAGATTAGCCTTACCATGACTACACAGCCAAAAGCCCCACATCTTACATGTAGACAGTACCCAGCTGGTACCAGCACAGAGTGAACATTAACACAGAGATCACGCAAGTGTTTCTGACCAGGGCACGGGCACGGGCACAGGGCAGCCTGGTGAAGGTCAGAGAAGTCCACATATCCTGGAATGGATACCTGCCTTCTCTCATGGTCCTTGGATCTTGGTGGCAAGGGATTGTGTTACATTAAAGGCCCGCTAGGTGGACATGTGCAATAACAAAAGTGTAGGAAAAAGTCACCCTGTGGCTGACAGCAGCCTTACAGACAGGTGGAGGAGATCTGAGTGTTAGTCACTAGTCTAACCTTCAGGATATTTTCCTTCGCTCAGGATGATGATAAGCAGAGTGTATTTTTTCCTAATTGCTGCTACAGAATTTTTATCTGTATGGATAACCATTCATCAGGCAGATCTGGTGCTTCTCAAAATACCATAAAAGCTAAAGGAAAAATGGCGTAGGAAGATACATGTAACTGTTTGTTTAGTTTATCTTTGTGTCTAAAGTGACTAATTGATTTTAAGTGATGTTTTATAGAAATAGTTGATATCCAAAGCAAAACTCTCATGTAACAAATTTCAGCACAGATGGTATTTTGGTTGCAATTAAAAAAAAAGTGGCATATAGTAAATGAGAAGTACAGAAGGTTTCAAATCCAATATCATAAATGTTGAAAGATGATTGAAAAAACATTTTTATTTGTTCAGAAATTAATAAGTTGTCTTCTAGTAGAAATAACACAAAACCTGGACTTAAATGTTTAATTCTGCCAAAATGGACTGCAGATACAGGGTAGATCTGGGGGTAAAACACAAGTGAGGACAGATAATAGACTCTTTTCTGAGTAACAGAAGTGAACCCCTTAGGCTGTCCTAACAATATTCCTCTTACTCTCTATGCTACGGAATGTTCCTCTTAAGGAACACTATTGTCGTGGTGACAACATTGATTTTTCTGGGTAAAGGGAAATGCCTGGGTTGCTGTGAGGTCATGGACAAAACATTTTCATGTGGTGTAACCTGTTCACTTCCCATAGCGATTCTGAATTAGTATTCCATGACTATATAGTCTGTCATAGTTCATAAGCGAAGACATACAAAACTAAACAACAAAATAATAGAGCATAAATGTGTGAGTGCAAATATGCTCTGTACAGACGAGGATATGACAAAGAAGAGCAGTACAGAATCAGTGATGGTTAAATAGGCACCACTGGAAAATCTGCATGGCAGCAATTGCGCTCTAACTCTTGTGCAGAGAGGCTGGGTGGGATGGGTGTTTGTATGAGGTCCTGGGCTAAAAGTAATTCTGAAAGCTGAAGGTTTCTGTGGCTTGAGGGGGAGACTGGGCATGTTGTGGGAGGGGATGGCCAATGGATGTGACTAAGAGCAAAGAACCCCACACAGCTCCAGCAGTCCCTGGGCTGTGTATGATTGACAGCTGAGGGACTGTACGGGCAAGTGTCAGCCTTTGCGCCATAGTCTTCAGCTCTCCCCTGGCCACCTGCCCTCAGCTGCTGCTGGAGATAGGTTACTGGGTTGGACAGGTCTGTGGTCTGACCCAGTCTGCATGTCCTCCTGTTCAGTGACAGAGATGAGAGTTCTGAAAGTGCCTAACAGCAAAAATATGATTAGTGAGAAAGTTCTGTATCTTTCTGAGAGGGGGGCAAGGCTGATGTTTCACAGAACTGAGCAGATGTGTGCAAACTATCAGGAAATCAATTTAATATTCAATAAATAATATTCAACAAATTTAATAAACAGTTTACCTTTCTGCCTTTCTTTAATGAATAGAAGCATGTTCAGTTATGGTCTTGGTAGGCATTATGCACACACAGTTGCATAGTATGATTGAAAGGATTAGGATTTGATGGAGAGAAATTAATTCAAGTTCATTGTCTCTAGCTTTAACAATGGCATTCTATCATAATATATTCACATTTTAACTGAGTCTCCATTAATACTGTTTCTATTACCTATTCCACTGCTGCTGAGGGATATATTATTTTCTGCAAGGCTTTGACAGGCACAGACAAGCACCTGAAAAGGGAAATCCTTCACTTGTTATCTGCAGGTTTTGTTAGCTCTTCTAAACTAAACCTCAGGATAGTCTTGAGATTCACATTTCATTCTTACGCTATATGGATTCTACAATGAAACAACAGTTAAATAGTGTCTGTAATGCTAAGGTTACTGATCTTGAGAAGACAGCTTTTGCTTTTGGCTTTAGGATCATTTACAACTTCCATGAAAATGGATCTGATATCTAAAGTAATTATTCTCCAAATAAATAATTAAATTGACTAAAGCAGGAGGTATATAGGAGGTATCCTGGAAGACACTAATGGCAATGATTCTTTAAGAATATGGGTATACAGAATTTCTGCGAGATATTACACAGATGAAGAAAGACAGCAGGTGGCTGTCCTGGGCTTTCAACTAGAAGTCTTGAAGTGGCAATCAGTGCTTTTTACTGCAGTTCATACAATCTCAATGTTTTATGAAAATGATTAAGGAAGTTGGCAATGTCCAAGCCTTTTCAAGTGACTTTTGCTACTTAGTGAGAAAATTTTTGGTCCTTTCATTAAAAGTACAGATCATTAATTAGGTAACTTACTTTGGCTAGTGTTGTACCTTACATGATCTTCCTATTCAAAGAAAAGGGAACTGATTACGTATAAACTCCTGAGTTTGAAGCTGTGCTTGAGAGTATATCGAGCTGTAACAGGAACTTGGGGTTACAGAATTTAGTATTTGTGTCTACAGATGAGGCAATGACCCCGGGATAGCTATTGCCTGTGGATATCTAGTTGTTATTGAAGTCAGGATATTATACATCAAGCAAATGTAAAGATCTATTTTCTGTTAAGATAGCCCCTGTTCTAGACTCATCACTAGATTTCCACTGAATATAAATGAAGCCCAGGATGAAGACCTTAGATGTAGATATGTATAGTGGGAATGCATACAATATGGTGAGCTGATTCACTGACGTGAAAAAATGGTAAGCTCCTAAGATGACCAGATGACAGGTTATTTCTGTCAGGTAGATTTTGGCTTACGTGTGTAGAAGAAAGGCACAGACACCTTATAATAAGTGTAGTATAAAATGCACCATTGTTTCCAAGGTTTGTGTAGTATATAAACTTTCAGAATGCTGTGTACATTCCTGCCTTATTACATCAAAATTCCAGTTCTAGTCTCTGGGAGAGGGAATTTTTCTGTGTTACAGACAGTGTAGCGGTGCTCTGGGCAGATAAGACTAAAGACTCCACCGTTAGTATCTTTAACTTTTGTTGTCTTTTAGCACCATAGGGAACTTTAGGAAAATTCTGGTAGGTTTTGCTTTCTTAATTGTATTAGGTAAACCATTATTCATTGAAGATAATGAATATCAATCAGAATGAGAGAACTCCTTTTAGTAAAACCAATGTCCTCCTATTTAATCATGAACACTTTGCCAATAATTTCTTCTGAATTACAGCATCTCAGCCTTTAAATTAAATCTGGCATCTAACGTAGCATTTGAGACACTAAATATATGACTTTCTCTAGAGATAAACTGTCTGTTCAGTTAAAGTGCTCCTGCACCAGCAGTGACCTACCAGGAGAAGGAAAACTCCTTGGCAGATCGCCACGCTGCAAAGCTGCTTCTTAGAGCATTTGAAAAACAGAAAGTTGTTGATCCTGGGAAGTGGTTTCAATCTGCTGTTAAAAATGATAAGAGCTGGCAGGATTTCCTTCTCTCGTATACAGAGCCCGCGTTATCTCCCAGCCATCGGCGTGAATGGTGGGAATGTAACCATCGGTCATATTCCAGATAATCCACCTCTGTGGAAGGGTCCAGTCCACTAACTTGTGAAATCATGAGTAAGTGTCTCCTGTGCGCATTGCACTGCTGCCGGCAGCAGAGCCTGCTTTCAAAGGTAACTTGTGGTAAGGGAAA
>NW_010430696.1:141254-142656 GCF_000710305.1 Buceros rhinoceros silvestris
GGGAAAGAGGAGGAATAAGCCCTTAAGTTCCCTAAACATTTTAACTTCCATAGCAAAATTCACATAGCAATGTGATAATGCTCTTTGAGGCAGTAAGCCCTTCCCCAAAAGTCCCAGTAAAATGCTGAACATTGAAACATGCTGTGGAGAGTTTTGCATTTATTTGTTACGTGTCAGCGGTGGTCTGAATCAAAGGGACATCCACTGCCTCTAAATCATGGTCACTGTGGTACTTCCCTGGGCACAGAGCTCGCGGTTAGAGATCCAGAATGTGTTAGGATGGCAAGGAAGTACAAAAAAAAGGGCTTTTTTTAAGGCGTGCAAGCAGAATTGTGTGTTTCTTCTATTAGCCAGCTCACCCCAGTGCCATGGGTTCATCCCAGACCTACTCACACATGCTGCACGTGGCAAGCACAAAATTAGGATGATAATGTGTGGACTCCCACGAGCATGGGGCCTGCGTGAGATTAACCTGGCCTCTGATTCTAGTCTTGCAAGTTAATTTAAAGCTGAAAGGCTCAATTTGCTTTTGAGGAAGTACTGTAAAAAGGAGCAGCCATGCAGATAGGCAGAGCTTTGCATTTCCAGTCTTTTTCCCTCTCGTGGATGATTTATAAGCAGTTTAACCGTTAGGGGTCAGTTATTACTACTACCTCAATTCTTCTGCAGGTAAGATCATAGTGTTGGGCTAGCAGTTTTCTCCTTTGACTTATATTATCAGAACTGGACTGTTAATTAGAGCTAGGCTTTGGCTTCCTTTACTGTGAAATATAATTCTGTTATCAGTGCAACCACATTCTGCCCTAGGTGATTTCCACTCTGGCTTTAATCCTTTTTTCTTTCTTTCTTTTTTTTTTTTAATCCTGTGAAATAAAAAGTAGTTTCTTACTTGGGTAAGCTGGATAGCCCTTTGCTCTAAATAGAGTTCTTTCATTTTTAGATTCCTGATATACTAAACGTTTGTGAAAGTTTGATAAAAGGTAACTTTGAGGCTTTTAATTAATTATGTACAAAAGTTGACAGTACTCTACTGGGAGGTGTTCCTAATAATCCATGCATGTAATATAGTGGGAACATTGTTTATAAATATAAATGAATTGGAAGGTTTGTAACCTTGGAACAAAAGAAGATGAGAAATCAAATCACAGCTGGCAACCTCACAATTAAATGTTCTAAGATTAAATGACCTACTTGAAAGCTACAATTTTATCTTTGTTTTCCAGTAAGTAGAGGGAAAAGTAATCCTTGTAACACCTCCTTTAAGCTCTTACTGAGAGTGAAGCGAGGAAATGTTGGTTTTAATGTTTCATATCTCCCACAAATGAAAAGACACTCTTACAGTTCTGCCTAGCTGAAAATGCATAGCTCATATCAGGCTGAAAGAGGGGAGAGACAGGGAAAG
>NW_010430696.1:142757-164424 GCF_000710305.1 Buceros rhinoceros silvestris
AAGAGAAAGAAATGTCAGTAAACTTGGTACAGAGCAGCGGTGAAAGGAAGTTGACAGTCAGGGGTAACCAAAGGAAAAGGGATCACACAGCTGGAAAAGAAGGAAAAGAAAGGCTGTCTCTGGGGAAAGGGTGAGGAATATTAACAAAGCAAACTGAATCCAAAGGAATAAAGGAAAGACCAATCCACAGCTTGAATTCACTGCTGTCATTGTAGTATTTGGTGGCTTAAGAATCCTATTACCATTGGCCAGCGTGGATTAAAATCCCCCACTTTACCATTACCTGTGTTGCACCCAGCTTTCTTATGCCTAGCAGCAGCAGACCAGCTGCCTTCTGGGAAAGTTGTGTCAACAGGACGGGATCAGGTCACTTACACCAACTTATCTGCAGCTACTGCTCCAGCTCTCATCTGCTGGCACCACTAAAAGGAGCACCCGCAACCCGAAAATCTCACCCCTGTCTGTTCTCATTAAGCTTAAAGCAGCACCTTGAGATACTTGAAGTAAAAAAAATTGGGGAAAACCCCCCTCCTTTTTAGCTTCTTTCTCTCAGTATCTGATTGTTTCAATGAGAGGCTCAAGTTCCTCACAAGTTACTGCAGTAATAAAGGACTATACATGGCACTAAGTGCCTTGAGATCATTGTGGGGAGAAAATTTGACTGAGCCAACCACACTTTTCTCCCTGCTGCCCTTCATTGCACAGAAGTAATCATTTACTCCTGCTCTGCATCAGTAGCAAAGGTTTGCTGGGCTGCTCCGAGCTAGCTCAGGCCAGCTGGCCAAGGGGCAGTGCCACCCCTCGAAGGCATAGTCTGGTCCCTCCACTTGTACCTGGTTGCCTGGAAAGACCGTTGCCCAATTTTTCGTCTTTTAGAAAGGTGTTAATTTTAAAAGTCAGCAAGCTATCCTTAGCCCTTTCTAGTCTTTGTGACAGCTCTTGGAGTAGTCCCAGAGCTCTCAAGCTTTTAAACACTGATTTCCATAGAAAAATCTAGAAAACCCTCGTAAGATTTTCAGACATAGAGAACAAAATACTCTTAAATCCTTAGCCCTTTCTAGTCTTTGTGACAGCTCTTGGAGTAGTCCCAGAGCTCTCAAGCTTTTAAACACTAATTTCCATAGAAAAATCTAGAAAACCCTCCTAACATTTTCAGACATAGAGAACAAAATACTCTTAACATGCTGCTTCCTTCTCTCTTCACTGGCATGTGCAGCACAGCTGATATGATTTCAAAAACCCTCTAGACAGCCAAATTCCCAGGAGCCATGTTGCAGTGTTTGCTGCTGCTGTTGACTGATGGACCAGGAGAATTGAGAAAACGCTGTCCTGCTTTGCAAGAACACCAAATAAAGAATGAAAAATAACTCGCAGCTAACACTTTCATATTTGTTTTCAGTTTGTCAGATGGAAATGCTCATTTAATAAATACATGATTTGATGTTTGATTTTTAAAGTAAAGCTCTGTTTGGGATCCATTGCATTTCCATATGCGGCACAATAAGGTACAGAGCACCAGAAGTGCACAGTGGGCTGAAAACAGCAGGCGTTGCGATGATCTCCAGCCTATCGTGAATACTTTTGCTGCTATGCCTGTTGCTCCCAAGAGGTTTTTAACAGAGCAGGCATTACGGCTCATGCTTGAGGGATATGGAGAAATATCTAAGGACAGTGGGCCTGGGAGCTCTTTATGTTTATTCAACAGACAATTGTTATTTATTTGTTTTATTTTCTTTCTTTTAATAGCACAAATGTTTGAAGGAAACTGTCTTGTTTGAGATTTCTACTTTCAAAACCTAGGAAAAAAATGTGTGTGGGCTGTTTCATGCCTGTATTTTTAACCTTCACATAGGCAAACTGAGAGGCAAATTTGCACTTCAAGCTATAGCTGGAACCAAACCACCCACATACTGAGATAATAAAGCATCAAAAGGCCAGGGAAATATGCTGGCACATGTATATATGTTTTAAAAAGTGCACAAAATGAAAAAATTTGGATCACACAGCTAAAGTTCTTTCCTAGCTGGGGTATTAGTTATAATAAGCAAAGCACACAATTTTGGTAGTCTTTACCCCAAGCTCAGCTGAAGTGATATGGTAAAAATGAACATTCTTTATAGCATTCAGCCCAACAAAAAGCATATCTTCTCAGAAATGGGAATATTGAAAGATGCAAATGTTACCCAGCTTTATTAATTCTATTTGGTCTGAAAATTGTTGTCTTGTGCTCTGGAGAATATATTGAGATATTAAAGTTGTGAAAACATGTAATGAAAATATTAGTATCGTGGTACTTGTGATCTCAAGGCTCAGCTCTGTTGTGTTGGACACAGCAGAAGCTCATTGTTGACCAGGGTAATGTGACTGCAGGAGTGGTTCCACACAGACAATTCCCTCTCATTTTGACATGGCAGCATAATAGGGAAAATTAAAGTTCTGCAGGGTGGGCTGGCAGGGTTCCTAGGTAGGCTACCAGGGATTCAGCCACTGCTGAATTACATTGCCAAAAATGGAAGCTTTGACCTGGGTTTCTTTTTAAACTTTCAGTTTGACAGGGTTTTATTTTATTTTGCAGTGAGTAGAAGCACACGGTATTAAAATAAAGGCTGGGAGTGCTGACAGAGTCCTGTACAGTGAGCTGTGACCCAGTGCCTGAGCTCTCATTTTGAGGTAGATCTGTTATCAGACATGAAACTGGAAATACCAGCTCTCACTTGATAGGCTTTTCTTTGCTAGAGGAACAAAGGTACTGAACATCTGTAGCTGATATTCATTGCTATTTTTATATCAAAGCTGCCTTATCTACTTGGCATGTGATTCGGGGATTTTCTCTCTCTCCTAGGTGCCCCTGCAATGTGTTTGTTGTAATCTCTCACATATCTTCATTACACTTTTTGCTCCACATTAATAAGAAATGAAGAAGTCAGGTTGTATTAGTTCTCTTATCTTAGCCAGCTCTTTTCAGAATTCCTCCCCCAAAAGTCAAATGCCCTCTTTTCATTTGACTCTTTCGTTTCTCTTTCCTACTAGCTTTTCTCCTCCACTCTGTGCCCACCGAATCTCTGCTCTGAGACCTGCACTGACCTCCCCAAAGCTTTCAACAATTAAATATGCTAGTTCATAGCTTTCATTTGTGAGCTTTCATTTGTGTGTGCATATATGAGCATTATTCTTGTATGCATTAATATACTTCTGCTAAGCTTTCAATACTTCTCTTACTGTTACTTATTCCTTACTCCCCGCCTTTTTGTGGATGTGGCTTTGCTTTATCTGTCCCAACAGATGATGTGAGCTGTGATGGTCTCTCTTCTGCCAATATCTACCAGCTGTTGTCAGATCTTTTCTGCTTTGCTGCAAAGGCCAGCTCTGATGCTTCATTTTGACTCTATCATTAAAAATTATCTAAAACACTGATGACTTCAAACTCACAAGAAGCAGAGATAGGCAGAAGCTGTGATATTTGGATTTGAACTCAGATTTTACCTCCTGCAGAGTTCAGGTGGTCTTGGATCTGCCTACTATGATGATAAAGGTTGTAAGTAAAATAGGAGTTTAGGTGACTCGTTTCTAATGATCAGAAAGTTGAGAAGCATTTAGTTCAGCACCAGCTGCTTCTTTTTAGGAAACATCTTTATTTTTCTATTAACCATTTTTCAATCTCTGCATTAGTTTAATAAAGATCAGCTTTTATAAGAGATGGGGAACCCTGCTGAGAGCCACGTGACTACTCTGAAATGTTAACACAGTTCCCTTTTGATCCCCAAAGAAAAAAACAGGAGTGATGACATGTTTTTGAACATACAACCGTATTTCCAGATGTCTCTGAGAAGATCTCAGGAAATGTGTTGGGGGAAACAGCACCTTTGCTGCATCCCCTGCACACCAGGGTCTCCAGTGGGAGAAAGCCAGGAAGTGCGGGCACAGAGGGAGCAGCAGTGGCTCTGCCTTGTCTGGAGGAATGTCCTAAAAAGTCTCTGAAACACCTCAGGATTCATTGCTCTATCATGCCGTGTGTACTAGGGAGTTTCGGTATGGTGTTGATGCAAAGTATTATGGAATGGCTAGAGTAGCTGCCAGACTCCTTGCCTACAGTACCACAGTATCACAGACCTTTGAGTGTCAGTTTACAAGCCCAGAAGCGGCTGTAAGTAATGCTGTAATCCCCACCATCTCTATAATAAGTGTCCTACAATAGAAAAAGAACAACTTGTCTGCCTCCTCCAATGATAATTCCATAATCCACCATCCTATAGGTGCCTCAGAAACCGAAAGATATTGGGGCAAGGCTGCAAAGCAGCTTGGCTGAGCATGAGAGCTCCAGGAGAGCCAGAGGAAATGAAGTGGTGCTCAGAGCATGAACTGAGTATCCTTCCATCTGCTGGCACTGGAGAGACCAGCCTGCAAGTGAAAAAGGCACCGTGACAGCTTTAAGTCAGTGCTCCCAATTTTCTGAAACAATTCCTTCAAAATGGAGGGTTCCTGGGTTTCTTCTTGAGCTCTGTTATCAGTTCGTACATGCATAAGTTCCCTGTTTTTCATGAGCAGGAAAGGGCAAGAATGTAAACTGAACTGCTGATTCTGAGCCATGCTCTTAGTGAATCAAATTTTTACATCAGCTTTCTGCCTATTCACGTTCATGTCTTCTCAAAACAGAAAATTATGTTGCTAGGACTCACACTAAAAAATTGCTCTGCTCTGTTGCTGATGCTTTGGCAGAGCCTCCAAGCCTCCTGCAGTGAATTATGTCTGATACAGCTTCGATCCTCAATATACCTCCTGTCTTACTTCAGTCGCTATCCATTTTCTTTTAAACAGCAAGTCAATAATCACCATTCCTGGTAGGATCTTCTTTTATATGTATGTTGAAAGTATGCTTTTAACCAGGGACCTCTGCTCACATGTGCTGTGAAAGACAGTGAAGAGGGGACAGTGCTTGCAGCGTGGGTGAAACTTGCCCTCCTTTTCAAGCCCTGCAGAAGGAATGTGCTGCTGCCTTGGAGGGTTAGTGGTACCTCATGCTAGACTGTATGTTGGATTGGAGAGGTGTGTATGTGTTCTTTTGTGTCCACATGTAAAGAAAGATGCTAACCTTACTTCAGCAGCTGTCTAGCTACTGCCAATGAGCCTTAACTTCCAGATCTTCTCCTCCTGGGAGAAAAAGCTCACCAGTCCTTGCTCTCCCCAAGCACTACAATTGCAGCATTCGGGTTTCATCTTTTTTTGTTTGTTTGCCCACACCCCGCCCTATATGCAACTTCCACTTTTGCGCATGAGCTGGGAGAAGATTGGATTTAATACGATTTTTCTGATCTTTCTGCTATGCTCATATATGTTATCTACATTCTGACCTTCATTTCTAAACATTATTGATGCAGACTGTACTTCCATTATAGTTTTGGTAGTTGCTGTAAGTTGCTTAAGCACGTAATCTCATTTAAGTCCCTGTCGCTTATCCATGTATACTGCTTCTAAAGACACTACTGCTGTCTGTAATGTGTCATAAAATTGCATTTATATTAAAAGAAAAATTTAGATTTTGTTCTAAACACCTTTGCAGGTGTTCAAATTGGTGTTTTAAATACCAGATCAGCAAGTATTGGAAAGTCTGCCATTCCTAAACAGCGTGTGATGAGAATCCTGAGCCTCATGCAGGGATTTAGGAGGGGGGTGTGTGGTGTATCTGAGCGTGTGCAGAATTATGAAGTAGATTTTGGGCAGCTTTTCCTGTTTACTGCATGGACCCGCAAACACCTTGCTATCCCGTTGATTGCCTTACTGGACCTAGTAACTCTGAGAGATAATAACAGGCTGGGACACTTGTCGGATGGAGACTTGGCTGCATGTCCCCCTTCTCCAACGTAAGGGCCATATCATGGATGTGAACCAAGTAAATGTCAAGTAAAGGGAGAAAAATGACTGAGTGAATATTGGTGTATGTACAGGAGAGGAAACCTTGTGCAATTTTCTTAGCACCTTTCTTTGCTCTTGAGATGAATTTTAAATAACAGGAGGTAATTCCTTCTTCGGCTTTCCATAAATGATGATTTATATCTTTTTGCCTCAAGTCAATTCCTGTGATATATAGGTGAATATATACCAATATTTATGCAGTTGCAACCACTATAGATGATTCATGGTTTATTTTATTAAAAATGGATCTTTGATGCAACAATTTTCTAAATGTTGTCACCTCCCCCCATTCATCTGCTTCATCCAGTTTCCCCCCACTTAACAAGCTATCTTATTAAAAGAAAATGTTTGCAAATGCTCTGGAGATTTTTGTTAAGTACTTATGAGATAGTAATAGTTTAATGTAGTTTTATATCCTTTCGGTGTCAACACATGGATGCCATTCTGTAGACTTAGGTAGTTCTAAAGGAAGCAACAGGTCTGGAAGGGGATTTTAACTTGCAAGTGGCTTGCACAAATAAATCAGTCCCAGTAAGACACAGTCACACTGTCTCCTGGAATACACCAAGCCCTAAATGCAAATGTGCTGAAGGTCTGTACCCTTTCCTTCATTGGTGTGACTGTGGGAAAGAAGAGTGAGTAAAATTATGCCTTACACAAAGCGTTTTTAGTTATGCACCCAATTAAGACCTGAACTGGAAGAGTATCTGACAGCCTCGTACTTGTGGTGATAGGTGTAAATATTTACATGAATGCATACTTCTGCGTACTCCTCTCCATCTTCATATTTGATTATTTGTGAAGTACTCAAGAGGGCATTGTCAGGGTGGAACTAAGAAATGCTGGAAGATGAATTCAGCTCTTTGCCATATAATCCCTCCTGTTAATGACTAGTGACTGAAGACTGGTCACAGCCTTCAGATCTATGTCAGGCATCACAACTGGACTTTTGTAAATAGGACACTTCATACCTAACAGCACAGGCTGGAAGCCGAGAGAATGCTTTTTTTTTTTTTTTTGCCATTGCAGGAGACATGAACCAAATCAGATCCAGAGGATGTGGACTAGATGTGAAGGCTGGATTTATCCCTGATTTTTAACTGTGCTATGTAGCTTACAGATTTGTGATAGGAAAAAAAAATAAAATTAACAAAACCATCCCTTTATTTCAAAATCTAAATGCTTGTTTTGAACTGTTAAATTGAACTGGTCTCTGGAAATATTTTGGTTGCCTTCTGCTCCGCTTTTTACGTTTCTTAGTTTGACATTTTACATTTGACATAGCCAGTGCTTAAATAGGTTGCACATGTTTATTCATTTTATCTTGTGAACACAGTGATAGAGTTACTTGGTTACAAGAGGCTGTACAACCATAATATTTTCCATTGAAACGTCTCCACATGTTTATTTGGAATATTTATTGGTGTTTTCAAGATGCTTAGAAAAATTTTCATTCACCAAAATCCAGTTTTCTATAAAGAATGTTTTAGTTTATTTGAAAATAAATCTCGGGAAAGTTGATGAGATGCCTACATACTATCTCAGAAAACGAAAAATGAGTCTTCAAAAATATTCCAATGTTACTCTTTGATGCAAAGCTGCGTTTTGACCATTTTGCATTCTGACTTTGTTCTACTTCTTTTTTACAGGGGTATTGAGAGAAGATCTCCATATTATACTTCTGTATACACTTAAAACTGGATAGTTAAGTGATAACTTCAACATTCAACATTTGCTTCTCACTCTTGTGTGAGACATAAAAGAATTGGCTCCCTGTTTTCATTAATTCTGATTACCCACCCGGTCATTTCCAACTGTTAATTAACTAGTGCGATCAAATAATTTCTGTAACATTATTTTAAGGCATTGATCAGCATAATTTTGAACTTTGAAGACATACCCAGTTCTGCAGCAACCCCTCAGATGGATGCTGAAGTAATTGGCTCCTTCAGAGATAATCCCTTTAATCACATAAATCAGTAACAACAGCACAAGTCCCTTGTCAACAAGAACAGACCACAACTGGCCAAGTTAGCTCTGTGCTAGACGGACATAGTAAAATAAATACCATCATGCAAAAAGATCCTCCTGAAACACGTTTCTAAAAGTCAAGACCCATGAATTTTTTGCTTCCCATGGGTCCCAAGTGCCTTTATCTTCAGGAAAAAAAATGAAGCCGCATAGGCTGACTGATCTGCTCATGCTGGTGGTGTAGCTGTTCCTCACTGTAGGGCAATCTACTGAAGAGCTCTGAGCAGATACATTCTTCAGGGTGGTGAACTCATGTTACTTAACTTAAGGGAGAGATGGGGTATTCTCTGTCAGCCCAAGGAAAGAAATACAGAAAAGAAAGGCAGCAGAGCCGTGTTCTGTAGTTCGTAAACCTCCTGTGAGTCCCTGGGCACATCTATGCTGTGTGATAGAGGGCAGGTGGGTTTGCAGCTGACTGGGTGGACATACGTGCCCAGATCTGGAAGAAATGTTCCTCTTGCAATACAATGTTTTTCTCAATCTGATGTGGGGCTCTCCTTGGCTCTATATTACACCCTAGAGCCAAGTCTTTAGATCCCTGGAGGTCAGTGAACAATTTACCCACCACCACCTTCTTTTTCTTTTCTTTGAGTTTCACAACAAATAAATGAGAAAATCAAATTTATTTCTGGAATATGTAAATTTAATAGCTGGAGGCTGGACTATCAGTCTCTTAGAGAATGACACATTGATAAAAAGCTGAAAACACTGGTAGAAATAAAGCAAAGCGGCATTAAACACTTCTGAACTTCCTCTTCTTTTGAGTCTTGCTAATGGCATCTTAATCACTGTGACTTACTACTCTGCCAGTAAAGTATGTCATGGCCATTCTGCCTCCTTCCCAGCTCTGCTGCTGGACTGGAGACAGGCTGCAGAGGGCTTCTGGGAAGGCATGGGTGTGAGGGCCAGAGGTATGTGCTCTGCTTCTGGATCCTGGGCTGTCCATCAGGCAGTGTCTGAAGCAAGCAGGCTTGCAAAGTTATTGAAAGGAGGAGGGCATTCAGTTTTCAAAGGATGTTTTTTGTGACTTGTGAAGTTTCTTGCTACTTCCGATAATCGGGTCGTGAAGTTTTAGCTTTTCTTTCGGAGGTAACAGAGGAAGGGCAAAAATATACTATAAATTGAAGTATCTGGTCTTCAGATACTTCATAGGATAGGTATTGCTGTTGTGCATAGGGTAGAATGCACTGTACTTTCATTTTTCCCATTACATGAACCTTCAGAGATGAATGGACATATGTCTTTAAAATACTGTGTTTGCCTCAGTAAAGCTGGATGTAGCGATACCAGAAATACATACTTCAGCCTGTCGAAGAGATTCTTCATTGAAACTGGCAGTCACATTGGGAACCAACTGTTGGCTGGAGATAGATCATTTTAAAGTATTTTTAAAAAAGCTAGAGGATAACTCTAAAATTCTATAGCACAAGCCAAGATAATTCCCTGAGTAGTCTAACCAAGGAAATTGCACAGGTTCTTGACATAGTACTACCAGATGTGATACAGATTTTGTTTGTGATACCTTGTACTAGAGAATTAAAGGAAGTGTAATGAATTCTGAGCGTGCGTATTGTAATCGGTATGCAGGATATGAAAGAAAATACATATAGAATATGTTCAGTTACACTCTCAGGAAATAATAAAACCTCCCTGGTTTATGTCTGCCTATAAAGATGCTCTTGCTCCAGCTGGCCATCATAAGGACAAAATACATTCCCTGTGATCATGGACAATTTCTCCCTGAATGTTGAGCGAATCCCTCTGAGCCTCTACCTTATAGATAGAGTTCTATTTATTTACCTAGAGGTTGTTTCAGAGGCTTTGAGGTCTTTGTATGAAACTCATTGTTGTAGAAAGCCAGAATATTATTATGCAACCTAAAAATAAATCCTAACTTCCAACTCCCTGAGTGTTAGTAGCTGTGAGAATTTTACCGAGGTGAATGACAGCAAGGTGATGTGAATACGATTTCACTGATAGGGTACACAAGCTGCCAGCTTTGTGGTCTGGGAAGGATTTAAACCGGTAAAGGGCCAGCTTTGTCTGGTCTGTTTAAGGTGAAAGCTGAAGCTGCTCTCCACCTTTCAGGTAAGCTAATGTATGCAGTATTGTGTGTTTTGAGTAACAACTATTCACAACTTTGCCAAATAAAAATAGGTTACCCCTAATTCTTTACGAAACATATTCCACAGTTTTTGGCTCAATAATTAAAAGCAAATGACTTGATAAATACCATAGTAGAATAAATAGCAGTGAAACTGTGTTCTATTGATGACTTCTACACACTGGTTGTGCCGTCGTCACTGTCTAATTTTACACAAGAGGCTTCAACAGAATTGTAACTCTTCTTTTATACTGTCATGCCAAGAACCAGGGTTGCATTGTACAAGTGCTCTAGAAATAATATTTAAAATACCATAATAAAAATCAGTAGCAATTACAGATGTTAGAAAGAGACTCAGTAGAGATGATGCAAAATAAAATATAATATGAATTTGATTTTCCATTTAGGGACTCTGATCTACTCCTTGCCTTGAGTAGCACTTTTTTTGTGTTCTTTTGGTTTTTTGTTTGATGCAGTCAGGAATGCTATGTATGTAGTATGCATGGCATTATGATTACGGATGCAGATGCAACATGGAGCTGAAATAAATACAGGAAGTTCTTACCTCAAATCTGCTTTTTAGTACAGTAGGCTGCAGCTTTGGCAGACACTCTGCCACTGCTTGTTTATTCTTACTCACATTTCTGAAGAATTAGATTCTCTAATGCAAGTATTGAAGACTTCTCCTTAATCAACATCTTTAAGAGCCTCATAGGTTCCCTTTGCCCCCAGTTCATTCATCCCAGCTCTTGGTGATTCCATCCCTATAATTGCCATATTCGTATCTCCTGGAAATAAAATAGTGTGGCCATCCTACAGAAGTGACTGGAGTTGCAGCTGTCTTTTGTGTGCTATAGCAGGTGTGTGGATAAGAGCACTCCCTGAAGGCCAGGGTTTCTCAAAATATTACACCTGATGGTGAGCCTAGAGAGAGAGAGAAACACCTACTTGGTAGGTGGTGCTTGGTTCAGGAATGTGCAGGGGCTTACAGCATTGGCTACAGAATTCCCTCTGCGGAAACCAAGAACCCCAAGAGGCTCTTCAGCAGCAAGTTTTGCCTTTCTTGCTGTTAAGATCCTCCCAAATGTGACCTAACAATGCCTTAATAGTGACAAAACCCCAAATAATTGCACCCCACCCCCCCTCCCCCCAGATTGTTCCTCTGTAAATTACAGAGCAGGAGAGGTAAGTGTAGTATTCAAGGTGAAGGGAGATTTGCCTGCTTTGCTTGTTATTTGGACACAAGAATGTAAAAATACTAGTGGCCGTCATTACATTCTGCCGACATCTGCCGCAGTAAACCCCTAAAGCAAAACATGGGGTTTTTTCTTGTTCCATTCCAGGATCAATTCCAGCACATAAGACTGTCCTCGATGCATAAAAATATAGGCATCCATTTTACAGTACTTAAATGGTTTTCAATGAATGAGGAGAAATGAGCTATAGGATTTTTCATTTTTTTTTATTGATGCATCAGGAGCAGAAAAGCAGATTTTAAGCAAGTTTTTTTTGCAGATTTGAAGAAAGAATTTGCGGAAGTGACATCTGAAGTGAATGTATGTGACTGAAGGTCAACTTATGGCTAAATCTGCATATGGGTCAGCAGATACTAGCAGGTCATTCCTACTTCACACCCATATTGTTCTATCGGTTTCTGTCCAACTAGGACTATCTTTACCTATATCTGAACACCTCATGTTTGCAGTTCTGTCAGCCTAAAAATAAAAATATAAAGAATACAAAGTTTCAGCCACTTTAAACAGGCTTGTAGTGCTTTGTTATTGCTCTTTTATCCCAGAACTCCAATTTTGTTGTAACACAGGCAAGAGGCATTACACTGCAACGAAGAGAAATGCAAAATGACAGGTATGTGAACTTGAAGTATTTCCAGTGCTCCATTTCCACCCTTCCTCACAGCTTTATTCCTCTCAAAGATAGTGTTAAAAACCAGTTGTTAGTTTCAAGCTAAAATGTTTTGGAATGGAGAAGTATTATGGTTATTCTGCGATTCTCATACCAGTTGGATCCTGTGCTGATCTTTCTCCCTTAGAAACCCCATGGGTTAGATGCAGTTAGGGGGAGCACACTACTTTCCTGCCCCTTTCTCAGGTAGAGACACTCCTCAAGCCCATTGCAGGAGCACTCTGCCATTTGATGATTCAAAACTCTGTGATGACGTTTTACCTCCTAGTGGAGTTTTTAGCTAAGTATGATAGCATTTGCTAGAGCAGCTGTGGTAGTTTTCTTTGCCCACTGCCCTTAAAAGTGTCAGACTGCAATGAGACTGGGAAGAAGATGACTCCATTCCCAGAAGCTAGGGGACCACCTATGCAAGACACCATTCCTGGTTTCCAGCACACAACTGGATTCTCAAATCTTTCTCAAGAAGTCACTCAAGTTGATGGCACTGGAATCTAAGCTAGTTTAAAACTCATTTCAGATTATTTGCCCTGCGAGGTAGCAGGCAGCGATTTGTCTGCAGATGTAGAAGATCATTCCTCTGTAGATTTAATGAAATCCTGATATTTTACTCAATCCTAAATGAAATGAATCAACTTTTTAACTTGTCGGCTTGAGGAGATGACCTAAACCTGAAGGCAGTAAGTTCTGCAAATATTACTCCGACTAGGATTGTTCGTCAAAACAGCTAGGGAATTGTTGGTTTTAAGATGTAGTCTAAGTAAATACAAATCTTATTGTTTATTCAGACAGACTTTCTCATAGAAGTGTAATGTTTGTAAATGACTAAGATACTGGATCCTCAAAATGTATAAAAATAGCTCTATGTTTTGGAAGAATAAATTAGGAACTATGGTACAGTATAATAAAAGTAGTCTTCATTTGCATGTACTAATTAATTTCTACTTTATCCCATCAACATTTGGGAGTAGTGGCCTTATTATCAGGAAGGAATTTGCTTATAGTTTGAAACTAAACACTGAACAAACTCAGTGAAGGTCACCCTTTTTCCTTTCAATTATGAAGGTTAATTATAGAATTAATTAGGTCAATTTGTAACTTTGATTAGGAGAATTTACCTTCTTCTGCCTTGACACAGAATATGGATCTGCAGTGAGTTTGCCTTCTGGACAAAGCTCAGTAGTTTTGTGACATCCTCCTTAAAAACATTTCCAGGTTTTTGCTACTGACATGTCAAGTTACTGAACTCAAACTGGGGACTGTGTATTTGTTTTGTCTTGTCACTATCCTTTTCCTGGTGTAATTCAGTAACAAAACCTGGTTTTACAAAATAGTTTAGCAACTTAACAGGGAACAAATTAATTGGTTTGTGTTCTTCTCGTGTACTGTCAGCTATAGTTACATTTATGATCTAGAGCATCAACATCAGTCAGTGGTAGAATATTACCTTTATTTCTGTTTATGTTCAATAGCCTTGCTTTCCCCCATAATTATCCTAAATTATGCTCTTTGGTTCGTATAAATAAAATGACGAGTAGCTGAGGACATTTGTTTTTCTTAAATTTTCTGCTGCTGTCTGGCACGTACTAAAAGTGTTGCTATGGCTTGATCCCAAATGATGTTAAGGCTCCAACATCATAGATGTGTTCAGGCTAGGTGTAGACATTCTCCTCAAGAACTTGCAGTCTAAATAAACATGGGATAATTGGCAAATACAAAAAGATCTGGAGAACAAATAATTATCCCATTTACTGGTGGGTAACAGAAATTTTAATAGATTGGTCCTCTGTGACAAATCTGTGCCTGGATCAAGAATTTAATCTTTGTCTGAAATTCACTGCTTAATGAGAAGAACATCTTATTTCAGCTGTACTGTGACCCCTTCCTGATTAAACGGACTGAGAAAGCGTTAGCAGTTAACTTCTGCAACCTTCTGCCTCTTAGCAATTAACAGAGGGACTAATTCTGCAAGGTGGGAAAGGATTTCTGGTGGCAGCAAACATTTCTCTTTCCTTTCCTGGTCAAGGAGTTTGAGGTTTTGGCTATACTTAAAGACACCCCAATTTTGATGTATAGTCTGCTTAAATGTGAGAAATGAGTGTCAGCTCAAATAAGCAAGGATTAGTAGTGGTTTGCATCTGGATCGTAACAGGTAGTTAAGGGGCTGGACTCCACTTTGTCTCTGGGGGATGTAAAGACATCCTGAAGTCACGGCTTCTAAAGGAAACTTCTGCTTGGTCTCCATTTACTCTGATGATCCCATTTGATTTCTCTGCTCACACATTATTTAATTTCATTATTATTTCAGTCATAGCCTTCCCTCACTTCTCCATGGTTTTCAAAGTGTTTTAAAATGTCTCTAACAGCAATACATCCTTAGGGCTTGTGCTACCCCTAACTATCTCCCTCTTCTGTACAGATCAGGGCCTGACTGATGCTTTACTGCACCCACTGTCACCACCTTGAAAGGGCTGTGTGCCACTTCTCCACACTGTAGATACAAGTCATCTCTCAGCTGGACCTTGTATGAGCAGGATTATTAGTCCCCTAAATCAGAAACTAGTTCAGAGAAGAAAACTGGACTCCTCTGTTCTAGTGCGATTGGGAGTACCTAACCCTCCGAAACCTGACTCATGGTCTACATAGGCCTTATCAAGCTGTCCCTCAGGGAAAAGCTTCTCTTGTTCTGTCATAGTCATTTTAGGAACACAATGGCTTTGTTCATTTTAGCCTGACTGACAGGTAGCAAGTATGCTCATCAACCTCACTGAACTTAGGGTCTCTATATGAAGATCCTTTTGACAGCAACCATAAACCCATTCAGCATAACAAAAGTCACTAAAATATTTAATATTCTCCCTTAAGCAGGAAAGTCAGTCTAGAAAGCATCAACATTTCTTTTGGGCTACTTGATTCATAGAGGATAGATCCAACTAAATATAGTTGTTTTCCTTATCTCAAGGCTCTCAGGGGTAGGGACCTTCGGTTATAAATACTGTATCAGCAATTTTTGCATTTATATATCTTTAAAAAATACAAAAGAGAAGTTTAAATAGAACTCTTAAAATTTCCTTTTCTACTTTTATCATCAACTTTGCTGTATGCAGAGGTTTTTTTTTATATTAAGAGATCATCGAAGTTGTCTTCCCCACTCAAATTACCATATCTTAGCTAGTCTTTAGCTATTGAACAGTCTGTTTTTCCTCTGCCTGCTTGCTCCTTCTCATTATTTGCTGCTTTCATGTCATCATTCTGTATCTGCACTCCTGTGCCTTCCTGTGGTTTCTCAACTGTCATTTCTTCAACACATAAAAATCCAGTGGCTTCCTCCTTGTCAATTAGAAAATATATATGCTATTTCTTTTCGGTATTAGAAGCAGAATGTAATAAAATTCAAATATTGTTACTTCATCTGAGATGAAGACCACATAAATACCCCCATAATCATGCATTTACATTGCATTGCCCGTGACTGTGGGTAGTAATGAAAGGAAAACCAAGTTGTTTCCTTTTGTGAGCAATAGTCAAGAATGTCATGGTCAGTAAAATGCAGCAGACTGACAGGTGCTTGCTTGAAATTTTGTTGGGAAGTATCTCAGATCTACTCTTCTTTATATTGTGGTGACAGCCTGTATTATCTCTGCCTAAAGCTCAAGTAATCTGCAGGTATCACTTGAGGAATTCAAGCTGAGGAAGAGACACACCACTTTGGTCCTAATTGTTCTGCTGACCTATTTCCTTTTGCTGGTGTAGATTAGGGTACAATGGCACACCATGTAATCAGAGGACTCTCTCTGTGCGGTGCATGTTGCAGAAAAGAAGCTTACATTTTTCTTTTAACAAGTGAAACTTGTTTAAGGATGTACACTCCTGACTTGTCAGCTCCCTGCTGCTGTGGCTTAGCTTCTGTGTCTTGCCTCATCCTCAGGTGAGTCCTGAAGGTCACTTGCCTACACACCAAGCAAATGTTTAAGTGTTTCTAAGCAGAATGGGAACCCTTCTGCTAAATCCCTGTGCAACCCTTAAAAATATAGCTAGAGGGATCCAATAATAATAATTTCAGTCATAACTTGATCCTCACACTGAGTGTTTAGCAAGAGCTTTGAGGCTTGGAAATACTCTTGCCAGGATAGTCACTTCTTGTCATGTTCAAAATGCTTCTGGATGGAATAGGCAAGGCATTTCCAGCAACGTCCTAAAAAAAAATCCAGCAAAAATGAACATTTACTGTTACTTATGGAATTGTACTGGGTATAATCCATTTGCCCCATCTACAGATGTAGCAAGTCCTGATCACAGTAATACTGCTATGGATCAAATATATGATGTTGACAAGAGAGGCGCCTCCAGCATCAATTTACAGTGACCAAAACTGGGAACAGATTGTGGTTTGACTGGGAGTGAAGATAAACCAGGTGGCTTTGTTTAGCCGTGGCTGGGCACTACCGTATGCCACTGTGGCACTGCTCGCTCTGCAGACGTGATTGAATTAATGTGTGGGGGGCAGTTGTATGACCAATAGTACATTGGACACACTGTGAACGAACACATTAAATGTATAAACATCCCAGTCACAGCCAACTTGTATTTTTCCCATAATTAAGCCTTTGTTTTATAGTTTAATGAATTGCCGTGCCCACAGAGAGCTGCATTTGAAGGGAAAGCCACCAAGAATTATAACTGTGCAATTTTTTATGCAAGTCAAGGTAATTTTGCAAATGGCCAATGCCTTCTCATTGAAAATTTAATCATTCTGTTCACAGGGTTGATAGCTTGAGCAGAACTAACATCTCTGTTCATTTATGCTTTCATCTTGGGATGCTGCAGCTTAGTATGCAAGAATGGCAGAAATCAGTGCAGTAACTTTGGCAATTGTCACAATATTTACTGTGGTTCATGTGAGCAAGACCGATATATATGGGGTGCAAGTGGCCTGAAGAATAGCCTATCAAATTTCCTTTCACCTGATGCAAATTCTGGATCAATGTAGCAGACAAAAGAAGTCCTACTTCCCTAGTATTCTGCATTCCTTCTTTGGGCAGCTTGAAGTTCAGGTTTTCTTCAGGGTCCCAAAGAGCTGGTAGAAGATACTGCACTAGAATAACAGTATTCCATAAATTCAATCAGCTGTTTTTTCTTTTACTGAATTTCACTGAGAAATTATGAGCTCAGAAGTAGTGATGAAGATTTTCTCTGCACAGGGAACATTCCCTTTTCTTTTGAATATGTATTTTAAAGTCAGAAGTTAATAGGAAACTTTACAGCGTTCTCCCAAAATTATCATGTCTTAAAACCTTTAAGAACTTTTTGCCATGTGAGATACATTGCAGAAATACAGACATTAGCATGACATTCAGTGTCCTTTTTACTAGCTCCTCTTGGCTGGCTGCCTTCAGCTGCTTTTCTTTATGACTACTAGAAGATTCAGACCTTTTATCACTTCACTCCTAGTCTAAGAAATTTTTTTTTCGGCTCAGAGTAATTGTCTGAGAACAGATTTTCATCCACTTTTATCAAAAGATTGAGCCCTGCATCTGCCTGGGGTTGGGGCAGCAGCAGATCAGCAACATAAGCAATCGCTGCTTGCTGGTAGGAGACACCTACCACTCCTCATGCCCTCATCTGTCAACCCAGTGGAAGGGAGACTGTAGAAAACTCCACTAAAACACAACTACAGCTTTTTAGGTTTTGGAGGTTTTGTTTGTTTGTTTTATAAAGCAAAACAAAGCAACACAACATTGTTTGAGGGATCACCAGAAATCAAACGCAGTATGCCTGTCAATGAGCTTTCCTTCAAGCAATGCTCAGCAATTTGCTTTTTATTGGTATCATGCTAGTTTTGAGGAATCTTAACAAAGATAATGGCCTTATTTCTCTGAACAAACACGTTTGAGAAAGCACGTTATATTGCAAATACAGTAGACTGACACAATGTGAGTGAAAAGAAGCCCAGACAAACTGAGTCGATGAGTGGGAGAGGAGAAGGTGAAGTGACAAACCCAAAGTCACCTGGCGCCTCTAGAAAGCTGGCTATAAGTGTAATGTAGACATGATGGTCAGACCAGTCTATCCATCTGTTGACAAGTTTGGGGGATAAAAATTAATGTACTTAATCTAAAGAACATGAACTTTCATCTGTTAAGGAGAACCAGATGTCTTCAATAGGAAAGAAAAACATACCCCAAAATGCTTAATGGGCACACCAAGAGAGAGGAACTGTAAAATATTTCTGACTAACTCACCAGTATGTCAAGAAGAATTTGTATTCTGCAACAGAACCCAGGACAGTTTGTGCTACTTTCTTGTAATAAAACCCCATAAAGACACAAATGGTAATTATGTACACTTCCTTTATATGCAGCTGAGAGCAACTGTGACAGCTTGCTAATGTACCACTGCATTTGAATAAATACCTGAAGTAAATAGGTTTATGAAACCTGTCATAAACTGCCAGGTGGGTAAGGGTCTATTATGAAAGTGCCATAACTTGCTCAATTTTCCCTTTGTACAAGCTGTTCCTGACCAGATCTATAGGTGACTGGATGCAGAGAACTGTGGTAGACATGGTGTTTCAAGGAAAAGGGTGCTTACTTTCATGATAGGAGTTCACCTAGGCTGCACCAGTATATGAAGAATACCCTGAGGTAAATACCTGTCAGTTGCAGTTTCATTTTCAGTAATTAATCTGGGACTACTAAAGCTATAATCTTCCTCATCAATTTTCTTGGAGGTCATTTGGAGGCCAATCTTAAGCACACTCTGCTGCTAACTCAAAACATCAACACCTGAAAGTCTTTCCATTTAGTTTTATCTGATTATGTGTTTTAAAAGATATTGCTGTCAATGACAGGACGAGTTTCACGACTTAAAAAAAAAAAATAATAATCCGAGGATTAAACCTATGCCTTTTATTTGTAATGGTCTGTGCTAACTGTTAGGGCAAATAGCAAGCTACAGCCAGGCTACACTGCATTTTTTCTCCCTTTCTCTCAAAGGAACTAGCATTGAATCAAGCACCTTCCTCACGTTTTTTCCGCTCAGAATATCACAGCAATCTTAAAACTTGATGTATCGAAGTCTCAGTATTCTTCTGAAAGACTGAACATTTTCCCATTTCATGGTAGCTTACAAGGCAGATTGTTTTTTTTCAGAGCAGACTGCATGGGGCCAAATGCTCGACCTTGGCAGGGCAATGTCGTTAGGCTGCTCTGTCAGTGACAGGGTGGCTGGAAGAGCGAGAGCCATAAGGCAGTGCAGCTTCTCCACCTCTAACATGTCATCTCCAAGGTCTCTTTTCATAGGACCAGTTCCAGTACTGTAAAGCTGGGACAACAGTCAAAATATTAGGCAGGTTTTTTTCCTTCAGTTTTATTCCATTCCGCATCTGCTGATTAGAATTTTTCATTTCTGTAACATTTTGTATTTAAAACACTTTATCCTGACATGAAATGTTTGTTTGTTATCTAAACGATAGTGGGACTATGGATGCTCTCAAAAGAACACTGACCTTTAAGTGTATGTACAACATCTGTAGGAAACAGCTGGAAAATATATCAGGTGTTTCTTCAAGTAAAAGTGCAATGTAGCGTTCCTGCAAAGCCTTTTTCAACCCTCTTCTCTTCACATCACAGAGCACTCAGCAGTGCTATTCATTAAAAGCTGAAAAAAACCCTCCTCTATTGAGCTGAATATTCTAACACAGAGAATATAAAGTTGCACAGCTTCCCAGGTGGAATTGGTAGTGCAAAAAAAAAAAACCAAAAAAAAAAACAAAAAACCCCAAAGACCACAGAACTTTTTACTACTGCTTTTAGCTTTCAGGCACTCATGTGCTAAACAGCTAAACAGCTGAACATCCATTTTTCTCCCTGCTAAATATGTGCTACTAAAATGATTCCTCCTGACTAATAATTCCCCAAACATTTACAGACATTAGCCAATTGGTTCACAGGGGTTAAAGTAAGTGGTTGGTAAACCTCAAATAGTGCTGGAAACATACAGAGATTCAGGTGGTTATCCAGAATTTATCTGAACTCATCTCGGTCTCTTCTGGCTTAAAAACCTTAAAGACTCCACTTATAATAAAAATGGTTTTATTATTTTTCTTGTTTCAGGTTGGCCATAAAAGCAGCAGGTCTTTTGCTCATGCTGCTGCCTTTCAGTTTTCTTCAAGATACTTTCTATATAGACAAACATTCCTTATATACGCCTCAAAGTTTATAGGCAAACAATCTACCTAAGTGGATAGCAGACTGAGAAGGGATTTTGACCCTGAGTCTAGGTCATCATGTTCTGGACTTGCTTATGAACCACGTTATGTGGCCATGGCAAGGCCACCAGAGCTGGACAAACTCTCACTTGTTTCTGATCCTTTCAGTGCTGCCACTCCAAGAACATCCACTTTGTGCTGGTGCCTGCGCTTGTAGATTTTTTTCTTGAAGGAGACAGCTTGTGACACACATGACCCCTGCATGGAGACTAAAGCAAACCGGTTTTAGGCAAGGGGAAAGGTCTACGGGTCTGGACAAAAGAACAAACCTGACCCCCTCCAGCCCCTGTTTCCTCCGGTCCATTCCTGCAGCTGGGCTGAATAACTAATAATTTGTTCAAAACAACACTTTATTTTCTGAGGCAATCCTCTTTTCTTGCCTTACAAGGGCTCGTTTTAGCCTTGGTCAGTATTATGGCAAACCCGAGCCCTGTTTCCTAGCTACAAACTCATTTCTCTGCCCTCTGAGGCTTTTTGTGTGCTCCCTGCACTTCTGTTTTGCACGGCCGTCAGGGCCACGCTGGGCCAGCAGCCACCTCTCCCCCTTCCCACAGAGCAGCCTCCGAGGAGGCGGGAGCCACGGCCTGGCTGCCTGGCTGCGGGAGGGATGTGTGGGTTTGCTGGGGGGTCACCAAGCACCGACGTCTCCCTGAACCAGGTCTGACTCAGCTCATCCTCTGTTGGAGCAAGGGCAGGAGAAGCGGGAGCCTGTTTGCTATGCTGAGTAAACATGCCATAAAGCAGAGAGCCCGGGTCATTTACTCAGCATGTCAGACTTGCACCCTTTGCCCCTGCAGCTAAAGTGAGGGTAAAAGACAGTGAAGGATTTGACTGTCACCTTTAGAAATACATGAGCACTCTCCCCTCTTCCCCTGTCCCTGAACTCTGGGATTGTATTTCATCACCATCTGAGTGATTGTAGAAAGTTTAACCTGCAAAATTATGCGCTGTAAATGACAACCATTTTCCTCTCAAGGTGAAAGACTTGGAGATGGAGGGAAAGAGGAGAAAGAGAAGCCCAGTGTCCATGGCAACCCTGTGAAACTTATACGCCACAGGAAAATGTCATTTTCCAAAAAAGACAAAACTTCATGGACAAGTGGTACGGTACATCAGAAAAGGAAATTGCAGGTTTAAAATGAAAAGCTCATTTGCATTTATGGTTTTGAGTTTCATTTTCTAGTTACAAGACCCAATTGTGCACAGTTTAGTGGAGAAAATTATATTCAACATTTCAGGTGAATAATGTAGATTAAGATCAAGTTCAGCTGGAAGTAGTTCTTTGTGACAGACTCGGGTTCGGAGAACACAGGGGTGGACGGATTCTGCTTTAGCTGGGTTAACGCTGCTGCATCAGAGAAGTCGGCTGGCATTTTACACCCTCTAATAGACCTCGTGAAGTCAGGATCTGTCCCTGACTGTTGAAATTCCTG
>NW_010430696.1:164600-174030 GCF_000710305.1 Buceros rhinoceros silvestris
CCTGCTGCAGCTTGCAATTTCAGCATGTAAAGTTATATCTTCTAGATCCCATGTTACCTTTGATACCATCAATCACCATCCTTTGTAAGCCACATTGCATAGGAGAGCGTTTTATGATGAGCATTAGCGTCGTAATATAGCAAAGAGCATTGTTAATGAAGCATGGAAAAAGAATAAATTCAGCTAATGGGTATATGTGTCAAATTTCAATTAGGGATATGTTGGAAAGTGAAAAAGAGAGACAAGCATACAGATTAAACCTTTGACCTTCAGAGTAAAGGGGAAAAAACCTGAGAGAAAAGGGGGACGTTCAGAGATGTTTTCCTTGCTGAATGCCAAGAAGTCTGAGCAAAAACTCTGAAGTACTGTATTCTCTTTAATTACCACTATATAAAGAGGGACTCAAAAAACCCACTGGTTTAATTCAGCTGGTTTATTGACAGCTATATTACTGTTTGTGCTATTTACTGCACGGGCTAGATAGAAGGATTGTGAGTATTTTGCGGTGGTAGAAGACAAAAATCTCACCTCCATAAAGCCCAGGCAGAGCATATTAAAACCTACCCTTCCCTGCCTGTGAAATGCTACTGCAAAGAACCTCCATCTCACTCCTCTCGGGTTTTCAAACAGGCCTTAGTTGATTCAAAGTGTGCTTTAATGCATAATCTGATGATCATGGGTTTTGGATGCAAATAAACAGAAGCAGGAGGGATTGCAGCAGGAGCACAGCTCAGCAAGCTGCACGGTTCAGACACAGTCCAAGGCACCTGGGAATTCCATGTGCTTTGATTCCATTCAGATACACAGCAGTGGGTTCATACAGGTGCTGTTGCACTCCTGCATGCATGTGATTTAATATCAGTTGCTCTTCTAAAACAATATGGATTGTATTCAGCCTGAGTTTAATAGGGGAAAATTGCCATTAAAGGCATACATGTCAGGGTTTAATTTAACCCATTTATCTGTATGAGGTGTAAGGGTCTGTTTCCTGGAGCAGTGTGACTTGTGGGGAAACTGCTAAGACCTGAACCCAGGCACGAGTGTCCTGGGTTCAGCTGGGATAGGGTTAATTTACACAGCCAGGCTAGCTGGATGGAACCAGACAATGGAATATTCACAACACGTCTGTGATGGATGTGAGTTTGTGTTTCAGTTGTAGTCTTGGTGCAGCTCTTCTGCATCGTGCACAACCGAGGGCAGCACTAGGACAGCCACGGCCACATACGCTGCCTCGGGTTCAAATGCTATTGCCAGCCCAGCAAAGAAACAAAATCCATTTGTATTATTTCCCCCCCAATCAATTAAGCACCAAAAATAGTTGAACATTTGGCCAGGAGACCAACCCTCTATATATGTCATAGTGTATTCTTGATTGGTTGCCACGGGTTTTCATTTCCCACAAAAATTCTCATCAAGAGGATCTCCTTTATCTGTATTTTGCCTTCCCGGATCACAAAAGCCTCTGGGTCCTTGATGGTGCAAGGCTTTCCTCTTATCTCCAGACATCCCTCCTGTCACCCCAGGGAGGCCACCAGCTCTATGGGTGTATGCAGCCAATTTAAGCACAGTATGCTGCCATAGTTTGAGTCACGATCAAGGAAGGAGGCAAGATTATACTGTTCTCTGCTGTGTAGTAAGTCCGTGACAGGAATGAGGGAAAGAATCTGTATGTCTCAGGGATGCTTCTCCTCTTCTCTGTCAGCAACCCATGGCTCACCAGGAGGCACCCATGTGGGCCTGGAAAGGCCTTGGTGTCCTCTGACCAGGTCTTCCCCTTGTAGGGTTTGGTTTTCATCTACAAACATAAAGATGATTCTTCAAGCACAGCAATCCCTCCGTGCTGAATACTGTATTTGTAGTAAGTGTATGTAAATGGCTGCTACCAAAAGGACATGTTACTTGAAAATTGTGTTGTTGTTCTTCCAAAGCTTATAAAAAGACTAGAGAAATGTTGAATTTATTCTTCACTCAAAATTGCTAACATTTTTCTTAGTAAATTTTTCCCTGTGACGGGTATCTCACAAATATTGGCATGATTATTCTTAGCATTGGATAATGCAAGTATGGGAAGCAAATTACCCTGTTAAGTCATACGATATCACTTCTGTTTCATGACTGAATGATGTATGTCCCTGCAAGTAGGTAATATAGGAGTGTTTTTAAATGACAAAATTTGCTTTGATAAATTCTGCAGCCTGAAAACTTAAATCCTCCATTTTTTCCCTCTGCTAGGGCATATTTAAAATGGTTTTTTCCTTCTCCTGTATTTACTTTTATTCAGTAGTTAGAAAGAAAATATTTTCAGTAGAGTAGCTTCTCTGGTATAATGAACATCTACATGTTCATTTCCAACTATATTGATTGGCATTAATAGTATAAATTGGTCATTTTATTGTTATTGGATAAATATTATACTGTAGAAGCATATTTCCAGTGTTAATTTTCTCATTTACGGGTTGGAGAATGAATCTTCTGTAAACCTCCTCCAGTATTTCCTTTCGGCTTTTGTTTCAGTGAACATTCTTGCCAGAAATCTTGTTCAATAACATATTTGGGGAATGCAAGTACAAGAAAGCTACATCAGCCAATTGAATTATATTTCTTCATTAGGCAAAAATTCATCAAGCTCTGTGTAAAATGAATAAAATCAGAAATTGTCCACATAGCTGTTTTTAGGGCATAGTCATAGTCAAATTTGCTTTATCAATCTCAAATATTAAAAATCAAAAGAATTATATTTATTGGGATTTTATTTGTAATTTTAATCAAGTGTCTGATTTTTAAAGTCAGAGTACATTTTAGAGTTTTTATTTGCTCTAGTAGTTTTGAACCAATCTCACACCTAACAGAAGCTTTGTTTAAAACCAAAACCCTACATAAACTCAAGTTCTCCAGACCCTGCCGTGCTCAGACACTGCAAAGGCTCTCAGATACATCTGTGGCCTGATACAGCAGGTTTGCACTGGGAAACGAGTTCCTCCAGTTTCTTATCTGGTTCATATCATCACAGGACGTGGCATGAAGTTGCAGCCAGCAGAGCAGGGGAGTGATACAGCACTGTGTTCAGCTTCCAGAGTGGCTCCCTGGGAGGTGGGTACCATAGAGCCTGCGATCGTGCACCCACCCCTCCATATCCCCTCTGTTCTTCCTGCATCGGTGTTCTTGTTTAGGCAGATTCTTACCAAATAGGTTCAAGCTTCAGATAATTCTTTCTCCTTTTTCACACTCAGCAGAGATGATCAGTTGAGTACTGCAGGGAAGGCATTCACAACTACTACACTTCTTTTTAAAATTGGTGAGGGACATCTTGACCGAAAGCTGTGTCCCATTTCTCTCTCGCTAGTGAGGATGGAGATCTGCCCCCCTTGACAGCTGTGGATCTCTTTTCTGATTAGAAACAACATCTAATTCAATATAAATCTGACATTGGGGTGGTGTCACCAGATGAAGAAACATTCCTCAGCACGTTAGAAAGAGGTGCAGGGTGAGTCAAAGGAATCAGCCTGTATTAATTTAGGTCTGGATATGTGCACCACACCAAGAGTTCAGGATGCCGAGAGATTCAAATAGATCAAATACAGTAATTTGTTGCCAAAACAAAGGACTGAAGCACAGTGGATGCGTGTTTCTATTTTATATCCCGAACCTTGCCACTGCCGTGCAGATTTCCAAATGCTGTCAGTGAGAAGAGGACAAGTATGGCTATCTTCAGGTATGAAACACAGGGCTTAGGACGTTGAAAAGACAGAAAAAATGAAAAGTATGAAGAGTTCTACCAGTCAAGGAAATTTTAAGGGCCTTTTTGCTATTTGATGCAATATGGATTTCTACAATACATTCTTAGGAGAATGCCAGAAAACATAGATTAATGATTGCATTTTCATCCTTTTGATGTGCCATTTAATGAAGTGTATGCTCTTCCATACTTGACATCAAAAAGACAACTGCTGGAATTCTTCACTTATACATCAAATGAATTTTTGTGTTAATAGGTATAATAATAAAGGCAAAAGAATACTGCTTTTATGTCAAGCGGTTTACAGCTGATGTGATATAGACAGTACAGTACTAGTGTTTACTCACTAGAGCAAAATGAAAATATTTGTGGAAGTTCTGCAGCCCCTGTCCATTCTGCTTCCCAATCCCAAATAAAATGAAAGTTATTAATTACTTTAATCCTGAAAGTTTGTAATTTAGAGAATAAAAGCCTAGTTATCTCTGGTACCAGCGAAGAGTAGTAGCTAAAGGTGTAGGAGAATGGTAAAGTTAAAGAAAACACTGTTAGAGTTGGGATTATCCATTCGCTGCTCCGCCAGTGCTAGTATTTCTGTACTCCTGGAACATGTAAATGAGAGAAGGTGACCCTGGACACTTGGAGACATCCACGTAGTCTCCTGCTTCTATCTCTCTGAGCTTTTTTCATTCCCCATGACCTCCCAAATGAGAATTAAGATTGGTTTATTGATGATATAGGAAATAGGGTGTGTCTTGTTTGTCCACATGTAGACACAGCAATTTGACTCAGTTAAACACATCTCGTATTTGAACATTTAGTAACAATGCAGTTATTCTTACCCATTATGTGGTATTTAAAAAGTAAGATAATTTCCCCGATCTGTTCTGTGCAGGGAGTAGCACTGATAGGGAGAATGGCTATGCCTTAAAATATGTGATGGCTAGGCATTAAAAGACATCATGGCTAGTGGTCACCATCAGCCTATTCACATTATAGACTGACAGGTCCAAAGCAAATCTTCATGATACCAAAAGCATAGTGGTTTTACTGATAATCATATCTATGGTCTCTCTGAGCCCGTATGCACCCTTATATACATGTCCAGCATTTATTTTTTCTTATCAGCATTTGTAGCTTTCTTTTTAATCAATGTCTCCTTTAAAGAGCCATTGCCTATGACTTCTTGCCAAGTTTGCTTCTGTGGAAGTCTTACTCTCTGACACTTCTTTGGGTTTCAACGTGGTTTGAATAAGTGCCCCAGCAGATAGCAGTGTTGCCTAAAAGTGTTGGGAATTTGTGTGAAGAAAGCTTTCTACTAGATATTCCTAAAATTCACACTATATCTTAAGACTTTTCATTCAGACACAATATGGGGAAATTGCAGGGTGTTGACTGAAATATAAGCTGTAAGAAGTATGGATTTTAATGTCGATTCCTACATGTTTCTGCATTTTATCAACTTGTTCTTCTCTGTATCACCCAGTCATTTAAGGCTTAGAGTCTAAAGACATTTTAGAAGACCCGTGGAATTGTTTTTAAAAAAATAGCTGATGAGAGAGGATGCTCTCTTTTGTTCTTGAAAATAACAAAATTTGGATCTCCGATCTCTTTATAATGATTTGATATGGAAAAGCTCTTCTTAAATTGTTTTTCTTTCTCATCTCCAGTGGCAGGCTCAGCTGAAGCAGTTTTCTGAAGCAATACAGGTTAGTCCCATGTACTGTTTTGCAGAAACACCATTTTTCTGAACTAAGATGAAGGTTGGCTTGCATAAAGCTGTATGCAAGAGAGCAAACACCACGACTAGTGCTGGTATAAAATTTGTTCTTGCTCTTATTCCAGCAAACATCACAAATACTCCTTTTTAAAGTATTTGGGTTATATTAATACATGCCTATTCATCATGGATTAATTGCTAAGTTGTAACTGTAGCTTGAGATCCTAAATTTAACTACTGCTTTCCCAGGGTGGTAACAGCAAGAGTGTACATGGCCAAAAATGTCTTTTGAACCACGTTTGTAAATGAGGCAGATGATTGTTTAGTTATTGCTTGGGTATATGTTGCCCAATTTTCTTAAGTCTAATTTCACAAAGTCTTCTCACCATGACAGTATATGTTTTGCATGAATATATATTTATATATATATGAAATCATTTTGTAAGTATATATATAAATTTCAACGTAAGAAATTCTGAAATGTTAAGCTGGAAACTAATGCTAGTCACAGTGTTCAAAGCTTTCCTCTAGAAGCCTGTTCTTAGCCTGGACCTTAGACTGACAGGAGGCTTTTCAAGAGTTTTAAAATATATCTTTGAAGATTTAAATATAGTTTTATACCAGAAGGCAAATATACAGTAGCTTCTTCTGTGAAGCTTATCTTTCAGTTGGCAATAACTAGTGTATGGTTCAGGGATTTTTGATATAGTTTGGCCTATTTATACTGTTATACCTGAATGGATTGCTTTAATATACTATTGAGATGAGCTCCCACTCTGGAAGGTCATTATATGGTAATGAATTATCATCTTTTCTTATCCTGGATACCAAAGCACAGCTTTCCCAGTCTGCAGTGCTATCAATAGGGCTCTGCGGTGAGAGGTCAGCGGGGGAAGCGCTTCAGGCAAGGGGCTGTAATCTGTTAAGCACGGGCAGCCAGTGGACCTTTTCTTTTATCAGCAAGGCAGCTATCTCCTGGGAGGGTGCCACGTATTTATCACACAGTAGGCTTTAAAAGGTATCTTTTTCCTGTGGCTTTCTACTCCTAACTTCATTGGGAAAGGTGACATTTAAGGCTTCACATAAATTTCTATAATTTTCATCTCCCCCACTTTTTAAACTATTTTTAATAAACACTCTATATGAATATTCCTCTTGGGCAAAGCATATCTGAGAGAAAAGCATGGGTCTGGGTTTGTTTTTTCTGGAAAATTATATAGCAACCATATAGAACTATTAATGACCTCTAATTGAAAACTTTGTTTACCCCACATTTCTAAATATAAAAGAATACTCAGTGAATAAATTGTCTAGCCTGAACTGAATTGAAAATTAAGGTGGATCTTGGCATGCCAGGTCCTTGGATTGTGTATTGGTTGAAGTTTGTCATCATTCAGTGTAAAGTAGCTTTTATTGAATACGTATCCTGAAGAAGACAGTCTGTGGTATTAAGAAATACCAACTAATACATAGATAACTGAAGGTGAGTTATATGTGAATTACTCTTACACAAAACTCTTCAAACGCTGGTAATAACACAATAATTCTGATAAATAAGCCAAAGAGCCATTACTGAGTGGTGGGATGGTTAGCTACCACCTGAAGGCATAATTCTGTAAGACAAATGCACGAGGACTTTGACAACTGATAAGATGGCGATCTCCACAGCTGAAAACTCTCCCCACTTACCGCTTTACAATAACATTACTTGTTTGATTATTATCATTCATCTTTTGCATTATATGGAAAAAGTAGTTCTACTGGAGGTAAAACACCTTTAGCAATTCCCTGCCCTTTCTTTTTTGTAAGTGAAAGCTGTTTGTCCTTGTGCTTTCATACAAAATCCTGCCTGTCTCAGAGGTGAACCATGTTGCAGCTGATCCACAGGGCACAATTTTCAAGGAGAAGGCCAAAGGAAATTTCTGTGGGTGATCGGCTTTATGTTTTTACAAGACAGAAACCGACCTGGCTGCAGAGGTCTTGCCAAAGCTGAAACGCGTCAGCTTTCTTCTGTTCTGAGTTAAGCTGCTGTATCTGATGTAAGAAAAAGGCTAGAGGGGGAAAAAAAATCATGTTCAGCTTGTTTAGATATCACTTATATATATAGTTCATTTTATACAGGTTAAACATGGTTTTAAGGTGCCAGGAAATTAGATGATGCATGAAACAGGCCTTCCAGAAAATAATTCTGCAGTAGATGTTCTTTTGCTCATAATGAAGCTATAAATAAACTACACAATGAGGCAAGTCATGCTCATACTGAACTGTTGAGTAACGTGCCAGACCTGCTATTATTACTTCATTATTCTTGATTCCCTTATTCGCTACGTAATTCTACTGTTTGTCACTTTAAAAACCATATTTTCTGTATGAAGAAAAAAAATCATGGTCAAGAAAATTATTACTCTAGGTGTATACTGCATATAAACTGAGCACTCATTGGAGAATTGGTGTGATAAACAGAGTCGAGTCATTGTCTACTTTTTAACTTCTCCTTCCTCTTTGGTGGTGGTAAATTTAAAAAAAATCCAAATATAGGAGTTATTATCTAATCTAAGGAGGTGTGTGGATTGACATTCTCCATTTTCATTCTGTCTCATTTAATGAGAGTGAATGAGATCTTAAGAAAGTGTCACTGGAGATGGGAAAGAGCTGGGCACTGCAACCACTTCGCCATCATTCTTGGTCAGGTCCGTACATCCAGGTAGGCAGAAGCTTGATTTTTGTAATGTCATGTGGCTATTTATGTAACAAAGATGAAAGGCACATTTTAACAGACGTTTGGTTTTTAAACTTGCTTATTAAAAGGAAACAATGTCTTTTTTTCCCAGGGGATATTTTAATAAAATGGAAATAATCAGAATGAGCAATCACTTTTTTGAGCCGGTGCTTAGCATCATTAACCTGTATCAGGAAATGTAAAAACATGGTATAAAAAAGATTAATCTCTGGTGTCACATACTCTCTAGTAAATTAAAAATAATTTCACTCATGTCAGTTGAGCTTAACCAACTTTAAATTAGTGCAAATGAGATCAGAATCAGGCCCCGAGACTATGCAATATATAGAAGAAGAGATAGTGAAGTATTATCTGTAACTAAATTGATTTTTTATTTCCCCAAACTACCCTTACTGGCATCAAGTACACTGAATGTATTTTAAATATAAATACCAAATTACAAATCTGAGTGCACTTCATTGCCATAAGTTAGTAAGCCAGAAGTTAGAACTTGCTTTCACTGCTAGGAGTGGCATGAGTAAGGTATTTAAAGAAAGGAAAAATTATGGTGGGATTAATAAAGAAAACAGTAGCAGAATATGCACAGCTAGAAGACCTTACATGAAGGAAATAATGTACAACAGCAACATACACTGAAAATCCTTGCTAATTGTTCTGCTTAGAACAACATGCATTCTGCACGGATGCACCGTAACTCTTGAAAGCTAAAACCAAATTATTTTCTTGCTGAACAAAATTCAAAGACAACAATCCTTAAAATCAGTTTGATGTAATAAAGAGTCATACAGAAGTTTGTACTCTTTGATTTTGTCTCTGTCCCAGCATGTCTGTATGAATGTTCTTGATTATTGCTTGCTTAACTGAATATAAATTTATATTTGACATATGTACATAGTTGACACATATAAAGTTCACATTTATAAGTAGTTTCTTAGTCCCACAAACTCTAACAATCCTTGCAAGAACTCTGGTCTCAAACTACTAGCCATGCAATTAATTGCTTTTTGGTGGTAATTGGAAGCCTTAGCACATTTTGCTGGTTTTTAATCAGAAACTATTTCCAAATTAAGGATTCTTGCTCAGACTTTGTGCCTATGCTTTGTGCTCCCCAAGAAGTTAATCTTAATAGAAAATTATCAAGTAAATATATGCATGCTCTGAAAATTAAGGTGCTTTTTCATGTGAAAAGCTGTATGCCAGATCAGTTTAACGTATAAAGACATTCCCCATCTCTTTC
>NW_010430696.1:174146-174362 GCF_000710305.1 Buceros rhinoceros silvestris
TTTCCCTGTCCAGAACTGCTTAGGCAAGATGGCATTGACCGAACAGTTTTTGTCTCAAAATGGGGTTTTGATTTTATAGGTAGAAGCGCAGCCTCACACAAGGTTATTTTTCCTTGGGACTCTCTTGACAAGGTGCTAGACCAATTGCTGTAATTAGGAATTCAACACATTCTAATTTTGGATAACAAATAGCATTCTTAGCACAAACTTTTACTT
>NW_010430696.1:174507-179193 GCF_000710305.1 Buceros rhinoceros silvestris
CGCCATGCTATAATTCCCAGATGTCTTTGAGAGAACATTTTAAACCTGGCAGAGCAGAGATAAATGCGAAGAAGAGAAAATGCTTTGAAAGTGTGTTTCGAGCAAAACATTTCAAAGTGCTACCAATAAAAAGCCAATAAACTCTTCCATTGCCACATCAACTTCACAATTGCAAATCTGTACAAATAGCTTCTCCCCCCCAAAACCCGATTCCTCTGAGGGGCCACCACGCAAGAAATCCTAATAGCAGCTGTCTGGGAGTTCAAGAGTTTAGGTGAAGAATTAAGGAAATCCTGCAACTGCTGACTCACCTCACACCAAGGTAATTGCAGATGACCTGGCAAGGTCTCACCTTGAACAAAATAGGGAAAAGTCGAAGAAATGGGCTGAGGCAAGTTCTCTTTCCCAGTGTCACAGCTGGTGAGACAAAGATAACTATCTCTCGGGTTTTAAGCCACCAGTGAAGGGAAGAAAACCCAGCAAAATATACATAGTTGTTGCTAATCAGAGGAGAGAAGATACCTGAAAATAGGAGAAACTTCTTGGGGATGGAGTCTTCCTCTAAACCAGGTAGGGTCACAATACTAACTGTTCTGGGACTTCTAAGGGGGAAAATGACTGGACTGTGTAGATGAGTCTAGTTTCTGCATGCACTATCCAGAGACCTGCTATCTTCAGGATGATGTCTTCTCAAAGGCAAAGTGAAGTTGGGATTTTTCCAGGGCAGTCTAAAAGTGCTTGGAGATACTACTTCCATTAGCACACAAGAGCTGAAAAAATAAAAGCGGTTGTCACAGGAAAATCTCTTGTAAGTTAATGCTTGAAAGGCACTGCTGCCACGCGAGTGTCTGCGCCGTGTACTGAACGTTACACATCTCTTTGTGGAATAACAGATTCCTTCCTCTTGCAGGAAAAGTAAGGTACAAATCTCAGTTTTATGGATCTCAGATGTTACAACACCTCTGAAATTCTACTGCGACAGATCTCAATTCCTTACCTCCCCCAGTAGAAGATGCAGTACCCCTTGAGTGTTTATTGTGGGAGATGGATGTGCTGGATATTACAAAAGGGCTTCAGATCTAGTGCTTGTTGTTGGTTACTGCAGAAATGGGAAGAAACACCCTTTCAAAAGGGAAAGCAGAGACTACCCAGGATAAAATTGCTTTGGACTTTGTGCCTCAGGGTAGGGTATAGTACGATCGCTTTTAGGCAAAGGCAAGCTGCATAAGGTAAATTTCCTCCCAGATTTAGAACTAGCTTGATGAAGGGGATTATTGACTCCTGGTGAAATGCTAATACAAGGGTAAATGTAATTTATTCAACAGGTAGCTATGCCGTTAATGAACAGAAACATTACTGTGCCTGACAGTTACAGGAGAATGTAAAAAGTAAAGCTTGTACTCAGGGCAGTTTTACAAGTATTTGAAGATCATTTTTAGTCACAACAGTAGATGAAAATTCAGGGATTCCATTTTTAATACTCAGTTGTTATGAAGTCTGTGCTTGGTCAGAATACAGGAAAGAATTAGCATCAAACTGATTTTTGCAGGTGTGGAGCCATGCAGGGCAGGGGTTTGGGTGTGCTCCCTGGGGTGGGACTGTAAACCTGAGAACAGCTCTGGGATGTGGAGCCATGTGGAGGAGAATAAGTCAGCTTTGAAAGGGAGAGAAGAACAGAATCGCTGCTGACTTGCTGGCAACGTGTTCTTTAGGGGAAACTTGCAGGTTTTGTGAGAACCACAAAACAGTCAAATGGAGCTCAAAATGGTGAAGGTTCCTGAGGCAGCAAAGACAATGCCTCTATATGGCACTAGAATTTAGCACAGAAATTTTTGCAGATGACTTTTACCTCTCTGGAAAAAAAAAAAAGGCTGACAATGAAACTGTAGACATGAGCTTAATGATCCCAGTGTGAAAGGGCTCCTATAAAAAGATTTATTGGCTGTTTCTAACCAACACTTTAGAAAAACATAAACAATTTACAGCAACAAAGGGTTTTTTGTTTCCCTGACCTGAATGTAATAATTGCATTTAGTTTATGGTTCTCCTTTTGGAGCAACAACAACAACAAAAAATTGATGATGATCAGTGCAGCGGATGTGAGGAGCCAAAGGAGGGAAGTGCCAGATGGTCACTGAACGACCATGCAAAGTCATAACATCAGAGATTCTGGAAAGGACTCTGGTCCGGGGAATGAGCAGCACAATGCAGTTTCCAAAACTTAAGTAGATACTTTTAAACCATAGCCCTCACATCACTCTGAAGTATTTTTAAAGTCTTCAATATCATACCTCTGGGGAAAGCTTTTTTTTTTTTTTTTTTGTATTGGTGGTGATTTCAGGAATGAATCCTGGCAAGCTCAGCTGAGTTCCTTCACTGCATAGTACATGGTAATGTTCATTATGATTATATCAAATACTAGCCATTCTGTGCAGAATTAAATTTGATCTAATTTTTAAATGAATTCAAATGCCTTAATACTCAGGCGTGTTCTGGAACAGGATTTTTTCTTGGTAATTAGTCCACCACTCCTTGAAGGTTAATTTTTAAAATTTTGTACAAAACTCATGCCTTCACTGCATAGTACATGGTAATGTTCATTATGATTATATCAAATACTAGCCATTCTGTGCAGAATTAAATTTGATCTAATTTTTAAATGAATTCAAATGCCTTAATACTCAGGCGTGTTCTGGAACAGGATTTTTTCTTGGTAATTAGTCCACCACTCCTTGAAGGTTAATTTTTAAAATTTTGTACAAAACTCATGTTGCATTTTACATTACTGCTTTTCAAATGGCAAATATTTAGCAGCACAATAAATGGCTCTTTTTTTTTTTTTCGCTAAAGGCCAAGATACTGCAACAATGGACCAAGAGGATCTCTGAGCTTGCTCGGTGATTTGCTCCTGAAGAAGCAGAATACCTTTCCAATCTCCAGGGCTGAAGCTCTAGAGAGTTTTCAGTGTTAAAAGTTTGTAATCTTTTATTCTGCTTTACTTATCTGGCAATACATATTCATGAGGAAGGTCATTATAGCAGCACCCAGTAGTGTTTCTCCAGTTTTGAGCAGTGGCACTCAGTGCTTAACAGCCAAGCTCACAGAAGAGCATTGCAAAACTCAACACTAAAGGTAGTTAGAAGAAAGCAATTTTCTGAAATCTACTGAAACAAAAAAAGTTTTCGCTTACATCAGTGGGCTACTACCTTCTTTGAGTCTATCTTCCTACAGATTTTCAGGTGCCATTTTGCCTTGAGAGTGCTCTGACTGGGTGCTGCCTAATGTGTTTCTCAGGTACAAGAGGAGTGCTGCCCAGAGAGAGAATGGTGGGCTGAACATCATGGATTCAGATCACCTGGTCACCAAATTTTAGTGAAGGCTGCACTGAAAAACCAGTGCAAGGCTCGGGTTTGTTCTGCTACAGCTAGGGGCTGTGACTACTCAAGATCTTGCTGGCAGACTTGGTGACATCAAAAAACTTTTGCTGTAAAACAAACTAATAACCAGTCAAGCTTTGGGTATCAATTAGATGCAGAAATGAGAATTTAGGGGAAGCTCCTGGAGTCTCCCTCAGACCGCTTGAGCTTGAAGGAGCTCTCCATGTCCCAAAGTTATCCCAAACCTTTCCACCTGCCCCAAATGCGAGCACATACAAATGCAATGTCAGGCCATCCCTCCTGTACACTACATTTCTCAACAGATCTGAAAACCTAGCCACCTTTGAGTACCCTGCCTCACATCAGTCTGTTTGTACTCTCAGTACAGTATAAAACTATTTTTTGAGGGATTTATAATTTCATATTAATAAAACTGTATGCAGATTACTTAAAGACTAATATATGCCAGCTAAAATGCTGCTAGCAATAATTCCCAAATCAAGCATTTAGTTCAAATTACTGCCTATGTCAATGTCAACACATTTCAATGTATGTAAGGGTACATGTGCTTGGATGAGTGGGTGGGAGTAAATATAATATATAACCGATATATTTCTATACCACAAACTGGATATTATTTTCTTATAAACAAACAGTGTTTTGCCACAGCGCTAGTTTGACTGATGAGATTCAAGTACTTACGCACGTGTGAACAGCAAAGAGTGACATAGCAAGACGAAGTTAAGCATCCCTATCTATCCCTCTTTCTTTCCAGTCTTTGCTCACTGACTTTCTCCCCTTTTCTCTTTCAATTCTGCAGGCGTGTCCTTGATTGCAATGGAGGAGGAAGGCCACTTCCGCCCAGTCTTACATATTTATGCCTCAACAGGAGGAAAACCCTAATGTAAGAGGCTGGTGCCACGATGCATTTTCTGCAGGCAACTACCAAAGGGAGTGAAAAGAAAAAAACAACTCAATGTGGCAGCAAGTCTCTTGAATGCAGTCTGGAACTGCTCAAGTCTGAACAGAGCTTTCACTCCTGCTGCCTTTCTAGGACCTGGCCACTTCAGGAGGTGTCCCACCTCCTGCCAGTACCCATCTCTCATTTTGGGGTGAGGGGGATCAAGTCTTGGTCCTGAGTGTTATTTCCCTTTCTTTAGCATTAGCTTTCATTGTCACTGCTCTGTGGGACTGGCCACCTCTGCACTGCAGCTAGGGTCACCCGTTTTTAACTTCAGTGATGACAAGGTTAAGATTTCATTGCATCCTTATCACCGCTGTGATCCTGGAGATGACTTCTGACCCTTCC
>NW_010430696.1:179360-185373 GCF_000710305.1 Buceros rhinoceros silvestris
TACACATATTTTGCCCATGATATTGGTCCGAACAATTGTTTCTTCAACTCTGAATGTCACCTTCCCTGCTCTTGAGTCTGTGCCAAGTGACCGTGTCTGACACATTCTCTCTTGGCTCGCACCAGCACCATGGAGCCATGTCCATGCTGCAAACACTACACTTGCCCCTGGCGAGCTTTGGGCTGCCAAACTCAGAACCACTCTGGCACACACTCCCAGCAGAGCTGCTGGGCAAGGGAAGCTCCTTCAGGTCCAGCTGGCCCCGTGCAGTGTGATGCAGAGGGCGATTTTACATAACTGCTCATTTTTGCTATTTGCAGAACTTTTGGAGCCAGAAAAAGGCCTTCTTTTTCCAGAGGTTTTAAAATGGCAACTTAGCTTTAGGGTTTTTTTTGAAGGAAGAAGTGGTTTTTTCCACAGCTGAGATAGCTTTTATCTGAATATTCTTAATATTAAACAAAGATGCCATTCAGTGAGTTAAAACCACCACCCTCTAGTGACTATTAAAGATTCAGTAACCTTGGCAACAAAATAAAAAGCAATACTGATTTAGTTGTTTAAAATGAGGAACGTACACCCTATGTGTGTGAACATACTGTTAACGTATTGTTTTGGGTTGTTTTTATTTTCCCAATTGTATGGCTCAATCCTACATTTCCTCCTTTTGCTTCCTTAAGCATTCCAGCATTAGAAAAAAACAGGTTTTTTTCTTCGTATAAAACCAGTCCTACATCCAGAACATCATTTGATCAGGAAAAAATATTCCTTTCAAGGCTGAAGTCTGGTATAGCTTCAGAAGCCGAGTTGTGTGTTAGACAAGTTGGTGAGTTTGGACAGTGCTCCCAAACATGGAAATAACAGAATAGCAGGAAAAGCCCGGGTGGACCCAGCATCACTGAGGTCGCTGGTGCCTGCACCAAATTAAAAATTGTTCTTACATTTGGCTGCCTGAATCTTCATGTGTGCATTTCCTTTTTCAAATTAGACCAAACTATGCCCCTTATTCATTTAAGGAGCATAAGTCTGTAAGTTCAGGCCATCTAACAGCAAACTAGAAAAAGTGTTGTATATTTTGTTTCTTTTTTTTTTTTTAAGTTGGTGAAATAATTTGTTTCCCTGAGCTAGTGATAATATGGATTTGGAGCACAGCTTTCCGAGATTTATTTAATAAAAGGTTACCATTTTTCTTCCAGCAGAAACAAGCAGAGAAAAGCAAGCTATTCTCCTCTACACAATGGAAGGTAGGATTATAGAATAAACGCAAGGGAGATAAGAAAGGTGAATCAATTTAAATGACCTTTACTCAAGCTTCATTGAAAGAAATGAATAAGAGGATTTATCCACCAGAAAATAATGCAGAAATAAGAAAATAACGACTAAATAACAAACTGAAGGAAAAATTCTAATTATATTGAAAGAGATTTGCCAGGGCTTCTTAGTTTAAAATTAAAAATGATCATGCTAAAACATGTATAAATTAAAGCTGAGTAAACGTAATAAAACCACATGAGTAGCTAAGCTGGGAGTAGGATATAGTGCAGTGCTTGCCGCTGAGAAATGGCTTTGCCTGTTTGCACCATTAACCTTCTAAAATTTAGTCCTCCTCCTACCTTATGGATCAACTGTTTTAGAGATTAATTTGCTCTCTAATCCCGTGAAATCCTGTTTTTATATTTCTCACATGGGACAGGACCCTAAATAGTTCATTGCAGAGCTAGGCAAAAAAAGCAAGTAAGTGGGGTTTTAATGGAGTGCCCATGCCCAGAGCATATGCTGCTTGTGGCCAGCTGAACACTGCTTCTAATCACACTAAACATCACCCACCTTGTAACACTGAGAAGAATTTTATGTGGTTTTTTTTTCTAAATATTTTTTTTTCATATGTTCTAAAAAAAAAAACAAACCACCTTCATTTGATAAATTGCATATGCAGTTCTTCTGGAGCCTTTTTGTTTGTTTCTTTAGCATAAAACTTTTATCTTCACCTCTTTTAGATATGACAATCAATCAACTAAAACCATTAATTACATGGTGATAAATTTCTGCCAGCCCACAGATCCTAGAGTAATAGATTTCAGTGAATGGAATTTGGCAGCTTTCCTTTCCTAGCAAGATTATGTCAGTTGCTCCTAAATCCATTGATCCAGTGAGACAGTAATTAGTTAATTTAATGAGAAACAAAGGATTTTGGCCTGCAGAATTTACAGAGCTAACAAGACAGGTTATTATTGGAAGCTATTTCCAATAAAAACAGTTCAATCAGCCAACAAGAATATTGTCCCGTGATTAAAAAAGATGGAGCATCATTCATCGTTATCACCACAGGGTGCAAAGTGTGTGCAAAAGAGCAGGGCATACCAAGCCAGCCAGGAGCCAAGTAAGTGAAAATTGCAGCCCAGGAGCCTCTGTTCATTCACTTGTGCTGGGCAGGGGCAGGTCTGAGACAGCCAGATGGGCAGATGCACACACCCCCACCCAGATTTTATTTTTCTTATAATATAAATATTTAGAGGGGCACGAACTTCCTGGGATGTTTATTTAAAGGCATCTTCAATTTACAGACAGCTACAGAATTGCTGCATGATATCCCCGTCACAGGAGTAGTAAGTCAGTTTATACATAAATATAACAAGTTTGTCTCTTGTATTTCTCTTTGCTTACATAAAATAGACATTGGAGTATAAAAATATTGTGATTAATTTGGGGAATTAGTTGGCTGAGTACTTACACAATTCCCCTATCGGAAAAATAAGAACTATTTAACTAAAAGAAAAGTAAATGTCTTCTCTGAGGATGCTTTAAAAGATTATTTAAATCTTATAAATATTTAAAGGTCTGCATGGAAGCTAATGGATTTTTAACGAAAACACAACAATGTGTTTATGAGAAAAAGCATCTGATCTTCTACTAAACCAGTTAAATAAAAGAGTAAATCCTATGTTCCAAGTGTGTTTTGAAATTACCTCTGTTGAACTAGAATGTATCTCTGTTGAGATACTGTTTGGATTTTGTTGAAGATAGCATGGACATATTCAGCTTAAACAGGTAAGGCTGCTGCTACAGGAGCATCGCATGACCTTAACGAACAAAGGCGAAGCCACGTGTTCCTCATCCTTCCCTTTCTTTGCTACAAATATTAGGCCCCCGACAGTATCTGATTCCCCTGCTTATTTTGAATTGTGGTTTGCCTGAAAAGACCTTCACAGGCTAAAAGAGTAAGCACGATGTTTCCGAGGGGTTGAAAGAGAACTTTAAATCTGATTAACTTTGTTAATAAAACTACTCAGTGCAATGCTTTCTTTCTCCCTGATGCCTAAGTATATATTTATACAAGTAGTTGCACATTTTAAGGTGAACACATCCTCGAGTGTGTGGGGTGGTGTTTGGTTAGACATATCCTCAACGCAGTGTGTCTTGACTGCTCGTAATGAAAGCTCCTCAATTTCTACCAAATCTCAGATTTCACAAACAAAATGAACCTGAACACCCTCCATTTTTACCTTTTCTGAGTCAAACCCACCTTTTCCATTACAGCTCTGTGTGTGCTAAACGTGCATTTTCCACTTGGTAATTAAGCTTGGATCATGAAGCCAAAACCATCATTTGCACATATTTTTCAGACAAAACAGTGGTCTGATTTCATTTCCTTCAATACAAAGCTGGGGTGCACCATGGCTAACAGAGGAGAAAAAAGTCCTTGTTAGCATAACGCTTGAATCTGTAGAAAGCTTAAGGTGATGTGAAGGGTGTGGGGTTTCCATTAATGCTCTGGTTTATTCTCACTGAGTTGACAAACATTAAGATGAAATCTCAGCTGAAGGAGATTCTGTAGAAATACTGTCCCCCCTAGCAACACTGTTACTATGCACAGGGAGTACATAAAACCTTATTCTCCTAAAAGGCTGTGTTTGAGAAGGAAATAAAATTTTATTTTATTTTTAAATAAAGATAAGGTGCTTGAAAATGTTTCACTTACCTCTAAATATACTGTAAGCACAATTTGAATAGAAGCAGGATTCATAATATAAACTCAGAATAAAGACTGCGGTACCAAAGCAGATAAGTAGTGGAACCACAGATATAGATCTTTGTTGTGAAAAGTGTGTTGCTACCATTATTCATTGGGAGAAACAGAGAATTTTATTTTGCTTCCAGAGAAATAGAAATAAAGAGGAGAATAGCATCCACAAAGGGCGGCTGCTCTAATAATAGGAGAGAGCACGTGAATGGAGAAGGCTTCTGGCAGCCTGGTTATCACCCAGAAGAGGCCTAGACCCTGCAAAGAGAGATGGTTCACAAAAGACAGCCTTGCAAGGAAGCAAAATGAATAGCTGAGGAAAAAGATTCTTTTCAGTGGCCAGATGAAGAATGCACTCAGAATAACGTGCCTCTAGAAATAAATCCTCTTTCTCTTCTCTCCAAAGCTTGCTTAGGAACTACAGCTTACAGGGTATTAATGATTGCGGGGTGTTAATGAATATGTGTTTTGTTGATGCCGTTTACAATTGACTAGCAAGAATCTTCCAGCATATTCTTGAAACTCTGCTGTATCCTCCAAGCTGTTGCTAAGGAAGAATGGTATCACCAGGAATCTCTAAGCAAATTCTTTGAATATGTTGCTTTTAGTGATTGTATATTTTCTCTTTATTGACCAAAGTGTTTGTGGTTGCTGTGTGCTGCAGTGCATGTCTGTCACCTGCCTTATAAAACCAACTTCAATGCCATGTGTAGGGATATATCCTTATACATTTGAGCACCAGAAACAAAGGGTCTCTTTCTGTCCCAACACCACAAATGCACACAAAAAGCAAATTGGACTGCTGAGAATGTAACTATGGGTCATTCATACTGTTAAAACTCAGCTGATGTCCTGGGCAGGGGCGCCCAGGTGCCATGCTCACAGGGTGTCAGACACACCATCACCATGAAGCTGGCAGGGCCCTGGCACTGGCTGGTGCTGCACAGCGAGTCATTCTGATATGTCAAAATGGCCATTTTGCACCCTTGGAAGCAGGAGTCCAAGTCCCAAACAGCTGTACAGTATGACCCTGGCATTGTGGTACCTGGCTTCTGCCACATCCCAGCAGCTCAAGCCCACTGCAGAGCAACAGAAGGAAGACGAATAAGCCTTAGAAAAAAGGTTTGGGGTTGTTTTTCTCCTCTAAGAAAACATTTCCAGCAGCAGCCTCTCCCCAGCCTGTTTTACTTCCTTAGCTGTGCAGACCCAGTGCAGGTGCAACCCAATGGAATACTTTTGATTTTGTACACCCACGTTCACGATGAGTCTCTCTAAACCAGCATTGATCATGCTGGCAACAGAGGCTACCAATTATACTGCGTGTCTTACATGGCAACTGTTTACAAGAAAATTACACTGTTTATGTATTTTTGCTGCAGTTAACAAATTATCTTAAATGTCAAGTTGCTTGATACAGAAATAAGAGAGTTTACTGTATGCTTTAAAGCACCACAATTGTTGGTAAATTGCATTCAGCAAAGAATTACAGACATTTAAACATCATTTGGAAGGAAAATACTTTCCCAAGGGATTCATCTGACATCATAAACTACGAAAGTGAAGGCTTAGCAATTTATAAATGTCAGTAGAACAAAACTACTCCAACTTCTGAGCACGATTAGTCACGTGCAGTTAACGGTTTAACTAACAGTTGCACTGCTATTGATTTCTTATTGCTTCTCTGAAATTAATTTGATAACTGTTCATTTATCATTAATTGTGCTGTGAGCTTCAGAGGGGCTTGGGAGCATGGAGGTCAGCTCATGGACTGGACCCAGCAGTTTGTGGCATAATGAGGAAAAGTGAGCCACGTCTGTCATTCTGCATATAAAAGCCATCCATAACCATCAGACTCGTCCTCATCGCTGTCTGCTGTGTCACCCTGGCAGTGCTTTTTATCAGCTAGAGCCATTAGGCCCTTAAAAAAAAAAAAAATCAGTGTTTTCTCTTTTCACGCAGAGATGCTGCCAGTCAGTGGCTGGGGCTGGGCTTGAG
>NW_010430696.1:185442-190709 GCF_000710305.1 Buceros rhinoceros silvestris
CTTGCCTTCGGGGTGTTGTAGAGGGCACAAAAAAGCCAGCACCAGCTCCTCTGCTCAGCCACTGCTGGGTGGCTGGAGCATCAGCACATCTGAGCATCAGTCCATCACTCTCAGCTCCACAGGAAGGCTGGTGAATCCCAACAACTTCAGATAACACACACTGCCTCAGGAGTTTCTGGTGCTACACTTGTCCCACACTGACCAGTGCCTCTTCCCCTCAGGGCTGACCCACTGCCTGGGAAAATTTTCTGACCCCTCTGGAAACCTGTCATATCACATGGCTCTAGCTACTGCTGCCACTTGCCCTCACTCTTCTAATAGTCTTCTCTAAACAATCCCGTTTAAAGGGCCGCATTTCAACACCCTGGTTTTCCTCCTGGAGTCCCCATTGCTCACGTAACGTGCTTTATGGAGGAAGGAGAAGTTTCATGCATGAAAGGCTTTAAAACAGGAGCCCAATAATTTGAAAGCATTAAGGTAAGGAAGCCTGCTGTTTTCTAGCTCCTTTTCTCTGAGCTTTTTATATGGGATGCCATTTCATAGATCAGATAGCATTTCATTATCTTTCGTGGTAATACTTGAGTCATAGATGATATTTTCTAATATATATAGCGGAGTATCAATAACACTACCTTTCAAAATACTACTTTCAGCATTGGATACACAGGGCTACATCTTTCACGTGGGGTTTTTTGCAGTTCGTCAAAATGAAACATGACATCCACTGTAAATGATATTCCCATTTAGTGCTTAATGATACATCTGCTTCCCATCATCCACAAATTCTGATGGTTAGCTAAACAGATACTTTGTTTAGTGACAACCTGTGTGCCAAACTGAGGGTTCGTTAGTTTCAGCCAATCAGCAACAGAAGCTGGAATAATTGTGAGTTGGGTCTACAAGCTAAAATGGCTTATCTATTGCAATAGGAAAAGAGTTTACAAATACTGGATTTAACACCGTACTGACTTCTGGAAAAAACCTTAGTTTTAGAATTTGAAGTGCCATCAAATAGTGTTATTCTTTCCCCTCGAATAGGTAAAAATGGTGCTCTGTCAACAGTAACTCGACCCAGAAGCTACTGATGTCGGGATGGAAAACGGAAGAAAGAACATAACACTCTCTCTTTGTTAGCTTCTGGTGTACTTGATAAGCCATGTGGACACATTCAGAATTTCACGGAACTCAGGAGCAAAATGGCATAGAAAAGCCTGTTGCTCCAGCCCCCCAAATGGGTGTCCGCTTTAGCAGTCTCTAGGCTGGGCAGCACCCACTACTCTTCAATATGCAACTCAGCAGGGTTAAGTACTGGAGATTTAGGCAATCATTTTCCAAGTGTTTTTTGATGGCAGAACATGCAAATTACAGCAGACTTACAGTAAGGAAATCTTTGAAATTTAAGCCATGGAAAAAGAAGGTTAAATGCAGTTTATTTATTCTATATTTTCTTCTTGTGCCCCTCCCCCCCAGACTCTAGACTTTCCTAAGGAAATTTTCTGAACTTTGACAGAATGAGTGGGAGTCTTAGTGGTGTAAATTAGCTCTTAACTCCAGCAAGGCAATAATCTGAAGGAATTAAATATGCATGCTTTTGTTGTCATGCCTACTTAGCAAAAAACATGGTTAACTAGTGGTTGGTATCCTGACTCTACATTAAGGACGCATTGCTTACCTCCTTATATGACTGGCTGATGTTTCGCTTTCAAAATATTTCATGGAGATTTTGGTTCTATGGACTAAGATACTAAGTTGACTCTGAAAGAGGGAGACCTATACTTCTAAAAGTGAGGAAAATCATTAATGTTCCTGATTTCAGTGACTTTAGGGCAAGCAAAACCTTGTTTGATTAAGTGAGAAAGAATAGTACATAGGTCCATATTTAAAACATGCTTCTCACACACATGTAATATATGTATAATACAGCTTTACATCATAATAAATAGTGTGATTCCTTTGAACTGACAACACGAGATTTCCATATAATTCGTATAAATTGTTAGCATAGGTAAAGGATGATTTCAAAAAGAGTCACAATGGTAGAAGTTCATGCCATGACCTCAAATGGAGTAAGTCTTATGGCCATGCTTACTTTTACCAGCCATAAATTAAAAAGCCAAGCTGTATCTGATCTGGTTTCAGCACCAAGCCAATGGATCTGCTTTGTCTGAGTGTTTAAAAGATCAGCAATTAGAAGCCTTTTTCTAATGTTTGTTTCAGAACCATCTGTCCTCACGCCAAGCTTGTCCCTGGAGACTGCACGTCCATAATTTTTGGGACAGAACTCGACAAAAGTTCCCCCTTCCCTGACATAAGTTGCTTCCCTGTCAGAAATCTGCAAACCACAGATAATCCAAAGTAAACTTCTGTTTCCATTTTTAGCATCAAACCTTCCTCAGTCAAGCCTCGATATCACCCATTTTAGAGCTTCTTCAGGTGGTAACAGATTATCCTTACCATTATGCACTTACATTTATTAAGAAGTCATGATTTCATAGCCCCCAAATTGCTGTAAATTATTCTAACCATTTATGGTTCAAGGAATGGAAGTGGCCAATACGGCAACAACATCCAAGGCCCCAGACATCCTGGTCTACTCCGGCAATGATGATGATTTATTTGCAGAGAATGGACACCTGCAACTCTAGAAAAGAAGATGTAATAAGGGAAAATAATGTGTCTAGAAAGGAAAAAATCTCTTTTCTTGTCTCTGGAGAGAAGTTCTCCTGAGCTTTTGGCCAGGCTGGTGTGTGGGTAGGGGGCATTGTCCACATTCTCCACTCCACTCACACTGAAGCTCAAACTGGGGAGCAGGCAGCTCTCTGGCTGTTACTCAGAAACCTCACCTGCACACTTCTCTGACAATGCATTGAACTGTTAGAGGTTGAATCTGATCCTGAGTGTCCAGAGACATGGCCTTGTCAAAACAAAGTTGACCTCTAAATGATGCTCCAAGTATTAAGACATCCGAGACGCTAGTGAGAGAAAGCAGAAAGCTGGCTTTATGTGAGCCTTTCACCTGAGTCTCCAGCCTTTCCCTCGCTCACATTAGGTTAAAGAAAGAATAAGAGGCAAATCATTATTTCTCATCTTACCTGTCACTCAGTATATTTCCTCCTGAGAAAGCTGATAACTCAGGATACACACCTCAGCTACCGTTTTTTGGCACCTGTCCCAAAGGAGAAAGCAGCAATCCAGTATTCTGAAAGATAGTTCAATGTTTAATGAGAAATTACTTCTTTTAAAGTACTTCTTACCTAAAGTACTTCTTTTTCCAAGTGAAAACTCTACAGTCATTTGAGATCATATCTATGCCCTTATCTAAAGTCTCTAGGTCTCTTTCTGCCATGATGTTCCCTTTTTTCTTGACACACACAGCAAGTCTGGGGATGAGGCTGTTGTGGTGAGTGAAACCATTTCTACACATCCCGTCCTAGATTTTGGGGCTTCAGCTGGCTCCTGTCCTCCCTCCCACTCAGGCCACCAAAATTAAGTTCATTTCCTCATGCTGCTGCCTGTGTCTCCATAGTGACACTGATGCTTTAGCTGCCACCTGAACGTCATCGCTCCGCTCCCTCTCTCCTGCCACCACTCCAGCCCCACTGCTGTGTGCCAGGGCACGGCAATGCTGTTTGGAGCTGAGCCACCATACTAACGTTTCATTTGCATCTATTTTCCTCTTGCTGTGCTCCAAACTGGTTTTACTTGTCTCCCTCCAGTTCATCTGCTAAATGAAAAAAAAAAACCAAACAAAAAATGTTCATTACCTTAGATATGTCCAATGTGATTCAAATTCTTCACTACACTTCTCTGACTCCTGGAATTGCATACAATCCTCTGTAGCTGTTAAAGGAAATTCACTTCACATGGACAAAAATCTCTGACTCGGGAGCAGAACATTAAAACAGTTCAGCTGTGTAAAGCACTTGATGACAGGCTAATGCGATGGCCAGATTACCTTCTCTCATCTGTATCTGCCCTTGGCCTGCCACAGACTCCATCGAGATGAATGGCAAGACTCCCATGGATGTCAGTGGGCTGGGGATCAAGCTCTAGATAACTGTGCTTGGAGGGACTGAGCAAAAAGCATCTCTGTACTGCATGTATCTAGGTAATTTTAATAGTAGCAGCGGAGTGAAACAGCTCCTGTACCTAAAGGATGGAAAAGGGAAAGGTAACAAGGGGCCTTGAAGTGCTGGAAGATGGGTGAACTGCCTGCCAGTGAAAATGAGGAGGAGTCTAGGAGATGCGTAAATTTATGTTTTGAGAAAATATTTCAAAGTTTAGCCCCCGCCTCTCTCTAGGTAAGTGCAGTTTTCACTTTTATTCATGCATGGCTCGCTAGATATGCGTGTCCTTCCTTACCGAGATGCAGTGGAGAACTGTGCTTCTCCCCAGTTCTCATCCCCACCAAAATAGCTTCTGCTGACACCAGTCCCAACCTCTCTGCTCCCAAGAGCAGGATTTAACCACCGTCTATCTGCCAGATGCACCTTTTCTCCTCTGAAAGACCTTCTCTCCTGCTTTCTGTGTGCTGAGAGTTTCCCTATGGAGAAGGGCAATTTCCTCTTTCAGCTCTCCTGCGTGAATTGCTCCCACATACAGTATCTCCAAGACCCGCCTCAGAGTACTGCGAGTAAGATATGCCTGATGATGCAGGGAGCACATGCCTGGAGGATTAGCAAGGGTTTCACACCATGGGGTGCTGTAACTACTGTAATTTCCCCTACAGACAGGAGATCCAGTCTATCCTGCTGCTTGATCCTCAAAATAGTCTCTTTATTTTTGTGTTTGCAAACTAGTTCAATTTTCTGAAGATAAAATTCCCTCTACATTAATGATGGAGGCTATCAACTTTCTTACAAGAAATTTCATTAACATTTCGCTCAGCTACAAACAATCTAAGCTTCGAGAAGTTTTATTTTAGCAAGAATGCCTGGGAGTTTGAAATGCTCTTACTCTTACTGGTATTACAGGTCACTGTCCTTCTCAGCATTTACCAAAGCTGAGACACTAAATAGCTTGTTTTTTCTATTTAGAAATGTGTCTCCGCTTGCACCTGCTAGTAACCTTAGTGTTACTAAGGAAGATTAAACATTCAAGTAATTTAGCTTAGTTCCAGTTCAGTTTCAATTAACAGGAGAAAATCCTCTCAGACATAATAAGCTATATTAAGTTTAGGTTTAGTTTATTTGCCTGAAAAAAGGCAAGCATTTAGGCTTACAAGTTAAAATCACTAATGCTGTTAAAAATATAATTTATTAAATAAA